>NW_027436463.1:0-3000 GCF_964199755.1 Larus michahellis | reverse complement strand
CCTCCCGACGCTCCTTCTTGGCCTTCTTGGCCTTGGGGGGACGCTCCGCAGCCCCTCCAGGTTCTCCTCCGCCTTCTCCTCCCTGCCGAAACACCGCACGCGCGTCCGGGCTCGGGGACAGACACGGGGGTCCTCCCCGAAAACCCACCTGTGACACCCCCACCCCCCCCCAGCCCTGCTGGGGCGGGAATGGGGCAAAACGGCGCGGAATCGGGCAAAGCGCGGCGGGAAACGTGACAAGGGGGGTGTCGGGAAATGGACGGGGGGGGACGGCCACGATGGGGGCGTCACCAAGTCACGTCCCCCCCGTCCCGGTGTCACTGTGTGTGTGTGTGTGTGTCCCCCGCCCCATTTCGGCGTCCCCCGGGGGACACCGGCGTCCCGGGACACCCCCCCGCGGGAGGGAGGAGCGGAGGAGGCGAGGACGGGGGGAAGCGGGGGGTAATTAATTGCTCATTAGCGTCGGCGCCCCGTTTCCCACGCCGAAACCGGGGGGGACACAACCCTGTCGTGCCCCCGGCCACGATGGCTCTGGGTTTATCCGTCGGTGGCCACCGACGAGCCGGCATTAGCAGCCCCCCCCCAAGCTGTTCGTTAAAGAACGGCCCCTGTGCCACTAACGAGGCCCGGCACTAATTAGGGGGCCGCCAGCGGCTCTGGGGATCGGGGGGGACATGGCGGCGACACCGAATTTGCGGGAAAAAGGGACGCGGGGACAGGACCCCCCCGGTGCCACCGGGACCCCCCTGAAACGCCATCACGGGGCGAAGGCCGGGACTCGTCAGCGCTAACGAGAGCCGGGGTGACACCGGCGGCGTGGTGGCGGCGCAGAGACGGGGACGGTGCGGGGACGGGGGGGTCCCGACGGCACGGGGACACCGGGGGGCTTTGGTGACGGCGAGGGTTCGGTGACACCGGGGGGCGGTTTGTCATATCAGGGGTCTCGGTGACACCAAGGCGTTGGTGACACCGGGGGGGTCGGTGACACCAGGGGGGTTTGGTGACATCGAGGGTTTTTGGTGACACCGGGGGGTTCAGCGACGTCGGGGGGGTCTCGGTGACGCTGCAGGGACGTCCCGGCGTCGTCGCGGCCGCGCTCCCCAGTCTTTCAGGGGGCGGCCGGAGTTTGGGGAGAATTCGGGGGGGGTTTGGGTCTTTCGGGGGGCGGCCAGAGCCTGGGGGAATTCGGGGGGGATTGGGGCGTGGCGTGAGCGGCGCGTTTGGGGGCAGTTCGGGGCGTTTTGGGGCAGTTTGGGGCACAGCGTGAGCGCTGTATTTTGGGGCAATTTGGGGCATTTTGGGGTAATTCGTGAGCACCGTATTTTGGGGCAATTTGGGGCATTTTGGGGTAATTCGAGGCACAGAGTGAGCGCCGTATTTTGGGGCAATTTGGGGCATTTTGGGGTAATTCGAGGTATTTCGGGGCGCAGCGTGAGCGCCGTATTTTGGGGCAGTTTGGGGTAATTCGAGGTATTTCGGGGCACAGCGTGAGCGCCGTATTTTGGGGCAGTTTGGGGTAATTCGAGGTATTTCGGGGCGCAGCGTGAGCGCTGTATTTTGGGGCATTTTGGGGTAATTCAGGGTATTTCGGGGCGCAGCGTGAGCGCTGTATTTTGGGGCAGTTTGGGGTAATTTGAGGTATTTCAGGGCACAGCGCGAGCGCCGTATTCTGGGGCAGTTTGGGGCATTTTGGGGTAATTCGAGGTATTTCGGGGCGCAGCGTGAGCGCTGTATTTTGGGGCAGTTTGGGGCAGTTTGGGGTAATTCGAGCTATTTCGGGGCGCAGCACGAGCGCCGTATTTTGGGGCAGTTTGGGGTAGTTCAGGGGATTTTGGGGCGCAGCGCGAGCGCCGTATTTTGGGGCAGTTTGGGCGTATTTTGGGGAATTCCGGGGGCAGCGTGGGCACCGTACTGGGGTATTTTGGGGTGACTCGGGGTATTTCTGGGCGCAGCACGACCGACGCGTTTTGGGGTAATTTGGGGGATTTGGGGGCACAGCGCGAGGGCCGTATTTGGGGGTAATTTGGGATAATTCGGGTATTCCCGGGCGCAGCGCGAGTCGGGCACTTTGAGGGAATTTGGGGGATTTTGGGGGCAATTTGGGGTGTTTTAGGACGTAGCGCGAGCGCCGCGGTCGGGACATTTTGGGGTAACTTGGGAGTATTTTGGGGTAATTCAGGGTATTTCTGGATGCAGCACGAGCACCGCGTTTTGGGGCAATTTGGGGGGTTTCTGGGCGCAGCGTGAACGCTGGATTTGGGGTAATTCAGGGGTTTTTTGGGGTAGTTCAGGGTATTTGGGGCACGCGGCACAAACGCCGTATTTTGGGTTAATTTGGGGCATTTTGGGGCGCAGCGCGAGTGCGGCGTTTTGGGGTGACTCGGGGGCTTTCGGGGTAATTCGGGGTATTTCAGCGTGCTGCACGAGCGTCATATTTGGGGTTAATTTGGGGAATTTTGGGGTAATTCGGGGTGTTGCTGGGCACAGCGCGAGCACCGTATTTTGGGGCGATTGAAGGTATTTCAGGGCTCAGCGCGAGCGCGGCGTTTTGGGGCAATTCAGGGGATTTTTGGGTAATTTGGGGGATTTGGGGGCGCAGAGCGAGCGTGGCGTTTTGGGGCAATTCAGGGGATTTTTGGGTAATTTGGGGGCGCAAACCAAGCGTGGCGTTTTTGGGGGCAATTCAGGGGATTTGGGGGCAATTCGGGGGATTTGGGGGTGCAGCATGAGCGCCGTATTTTGGGGCAACGCCGGGTATTTTTGGGTAATTCGGGGGGTTTCGGGGCTCGGCGCGCGCGGGCCGTTTTGGGGCAGTTCAGGGGATTTCGGGGCACTTTGGGGCGCAACGCGAGTGGGCGTTTTTGGGGCAATTTGGGCTATTTTGGGGTAACTCGCGGTGTTTCGGGGCGCGGGAGAGCGCCGTATTTTGGGTTAATTCGGGGCGTTTCGGGGCCGGTTTGGGGGGGGAGGGGGGGCCCGGCCCGGGGTGTCCCGGCGCGC
>NW_027436462.1:0-56000 GCF_964199755.1 Larus michahellis | reverse complement strand
GATGTGGGACATACAGCGAGATGTTTGCTGCTTTTACGTTTGGCTGTTGGGAGATTTACAGCACAAAGCTATCTAGTTGATTTGAAGCAGTTCCGAGAACGTCTAAACATAATCCCCACTTCTCCCTCCTGGCACTTTCCATGTGGGAGATACAGCAGGATGTATATTGGTTTTGAGGACAACTCAATGGACAGTGGAGGGAGAAAAATTCCTGGCTCCTTGAATGCCGTTCCTGGAGACACTGCGATCAATGAGGGAGATATGTCAAGATGTGTGTTGGTTTTGAGGACGGCTCTCTGGAGAGTCTTAGCAAAGAGGTCACACGGATAATCAGAGCAATTCTCAGAGACACTGAGAACAAGCTCCACAATTCCCTCCTGGCACTTTCCCTGTAGGAGATACCGCAAGACGTTTCTGTATATTGGGCACTGCGCTCTGCAGGGTGTTAGCAGAGACTTTCCCGGGACAGTGAAACCCTATGTCAGAGACACTGAGAAGAAGCCCCAACGTTCCCTCCAGGCACTTTCAGTGTGGGTGCCTTCTCCACGTGGTTCCTGGTTTCACTGCAGCTCTGAAGAGAATGTTAGCAAAGAGGTAACCGGGACAGTGCAAACAGTACTCAAAGACAGGGAGAGCAAGCTCTACATTACTCTCTTGGCCCTTTCGCTGTGGGACATACAGCGAGATGTTTGCTGCTTTTGCGTTTGGCTGTTGGGAGATTTACAGCACAAAGATATCTAGTTGATTTGAAGCAGTTCCGAGAACGTCTAAACATAATCCCCACTTCTCCCTCCTGGCACTTTCCATGTGGGAGATACAGCAGGATGTATATTGGTTTTGAGGACAACTCAATGGACAGTGGAGGGAGAAAAATTCCTGGCTCCTTGAATGCCGTTCCTGGAGACACTGCGATCAATGAGGGAGATCTGTCAAGATGTGTGTTGGTTTTGAGGACGGCTCTCTGGAGAGTCTTAGCAAAGAGGTCACACGGACAATCAGAGCAATTCTCAGAGACACTGAGAACAAGATCGACAGTTCCCTCCTGGCACTTTCCCTGTAGGAGATACCGCAAGACGTTTCTGTATATTGGGCACTGCGCTCTGCAGGGTGTTAGCAGAGACTTTCCCGGGACAGTGAAACCCTATGTCAGAGACACTGAGAAGAAGCCCCAACGTTCCCTCCAGGCACTTTCAGTGTGGGTGCCTTCTCCACGTGGTTCCTGGTTTCACTGCAGCTCTGAAGAGAATGTTAGCAAAGAGGTAACCGGGACAGTGCAAACAGCACTCAAAGACAGGGAGAGCAAGCTCTCTCTTGGCACTTTGGATGTGGGACATACAGCGAGATGTTTGCTGCTTTTACATTTGGCTGTTGGGAGATTTACAGCACAAAGCTATCTAGTTGATTTGAAGCAGTTCCGAGAACGTCTAAACATAATCCCCACTTCTCCCTCCTGGCATTTTCCATGTTGGAGATATAGCAGGATGTATATTGGTTTTGAGGACAACTCAATGGACAGTGGAGGGAGAAAAATTCCTGGCTCCTTGAATGCCGTTCCTGGAGACACTGCGATCAATGAGGGAGATATGTCAAGATGTGTGTTGGTTTTGAGGACGGCTCTCTGGAGAGTCTTAGCAAAGAGGTCACACGGACAATCAGAGCAATTCTCAGAGACACTGAGACCAAGATCGACAGTTCCCTCCTGGCACTTTCCCTGTAGGAGATACCGCAAGATGTTTCTGTATATTGGGCACTGCGCTCTGCAGGGTGTTAGCAGAGACTTTCCCGGGACAGTGAAACCCTATGTCAGAGACACTGAGAAGAAGCCCCAACGTTCCCTCCAGGCACTTTCAGTGTGGCTGCCTTCTCCACGTGGTTCCTGGTTTCACTGCAGCTCTGAAGAGAATGTTAGCAAAGAGGTAACCGGGACAGTGCAAACAGTACTCAAAGACAGGGAGAGCAAGCTCTCTCTTGGCACTTTGGATGTGGGACATACAGCGAGATGTTTGCTGCTTTTACGTTTGGCTGTTGGGAGATTTACAGCACAAAGCTATCTAGTTGATTTGAAGCAGTTCAGAGAAAGTCTAAGCATAATCCCCACTTCTCCCTCCTGGCACTTTCCATGTGGGAGATACAGCAGGATGTATATTGGTTTTGAGGACAACTCAATGGACAGTGGAGGGAGAAAAATTCCTGGCTCCTTGAATGCCGTTCCTGGAGACACTGCGATCAATGAGGGAGATCTGTCAAGATGTGTGTTGGTTTTGAGGACGGCTCTCTGGAGAGTCTTAGCAAAGAGGTCACACGGACAATCAGAGCAATTCTCAGAGACACTGAGAACAAGATCGACAATTCCCTCCTGGCACTTTCCCTGTAGGAGATACCGCAAGATGTTTCTGTATATTGGGCACTGCGCTCTGCAGGGTGTTAGCAGAGACTTTCCCGGGACAGTGAAACCCTATGTCAGAGACACTGAGAAGAAGCCCCAACGTTCCCTCCAGGCACTTTCAGTGTGGCTGCCTTCTCCACGTGGTTCCTGGTTTCACTGCAGCTCTGAAGAGAATGTTAGCAAAGAGGTAACCGGGACAGTGCAAACAGCACTCAAAGACAGGGAGAGCAAGCTCTACATTACTCTCTTGGCCCTTTCGCTGTGGGACATACAGCGAGATGTTTGCTGCTTTTGCGTTTGGCTGTTGGGAGATTTACAGCACAAAGATATCTAGTTGATTTGAAGCAGTTCCGAGAACGTCTAAACATAATCCCCACTTCTCCCTCCTGGCACTTTCCATGTGGGAGATACAGCAGGATGTATATTGGTTTTGAGGACAACTCAATGGACAGTGGAGGGAGAAAAATTCCTGGCTCCTTGAATGCCGTTCCTGGAGACACTGCGATCAATGAGGGAGATCTGTCAAGATGTGTGTTGGTTTTGAGGACGGCTCTCTGGAGAGTCTTAGCAAAGAGGTCACACGGACAATCAGAGCAATTCTCAGAGACACTGAGAACAAGATCGACAGTTCCCTCCTGGCACTTTCCCTGTAGGAGATACCGCAAGACGTTTCTGTATATTGGGCACTGCGCTCTGCAGGGTGTTAGCAGAGACTTTCCCGGGACAGTGAAACCCTATGTCAGAGACACTGAGAAGAAGCCCCAACGTTCCCTCCAGGCACTTTCAGTGTGGCTGCCTTCTCCACGTGGTTCCTGGTTTCACTGCAGCTCTGAAGAGAATGTTAGCAAAGAGGTAACCGGGACAGTGCAAACAGTACTCAAAGACAGGGAGAGCAAGCTCTACATTACTTTCTTGGCCCTTTCGCTGTGGGACATACAGCGAGATGTTTGCTGCTTTTACATTTGGCTGTTGGGAGATTTACAGCCCAAAGATATCTAGTTGATTTGAAGCAGTTCCGAGAAAGTCTAAACATAATCCCCACTTCTCCCTCCTGGCACTTTCCATGTGGGAGATACAGCAGGATGTATATTGGTTTTGAGGACAACTCAATGGACAGTGGAGGGAGAAAAATTCCTGGCTCCTTGAATGCCGTTCCTGGAGACACTGCGATCAATGAGGGAGATATGTCAAGATGTGTGTTGGTTTTGAGGACGGCTCTCTGGAGAGTCTTAGCAAAGAGGTCACACGGACAATCAGAGCAATTCTCAGAGACACTGAGAACAAGATCGACAATTCCCTCCTGGCACTTTCCCTGTAGGAGATACCGCAAGACGTTTCTGTATATTGGGCACTGCGCTCTGCAGGGTGTTAGCAGAGACTTTCCCAGGACAGTGAAACCCTATGTCAGAGACACTGAGAAGAAGCCCCAACGTTCCCTCCAGGCACTTTCAGTGTGGCTGCCTTCTCCACGTGGTTCCTGGTTTCACTGCAGCTCTGAAGAGAATGTTAGCAAAGAGGTAACCGGGACAGTGCAAACAGTACTCAAAGACAGGGAGAGCAAGCTCTCTCTTGGCACTTTGGATGTGGGACATACAGCGAGATGTTTGCTGCTTTTGCGTTTGGCTGTTGGGAGATTTACAGCACAAAGCTATCTAGTTGATTTGAAGCAGTTCCGAGAACGTCTAAACATAATCCCCACTTCTCCCTCCTGGCACTTTCCATGTGGGAGATACAGCAGGATGTATATTGGTTTTGAGGACAACTCAATGGACAGTGGAGGGAGAAAAATTCCTGGCTCCTTGAATGCCGTTCCTGGAGACACTGCGATCAATGAGGGAGATATGTCAAGATGTGTGTTGGTTTTGAGGACGGCTCTCTGGAGAGTCTTAGCAAAGAGGTCACACGGACAATCAGAGCAGTTCTCAGAGACACTGAGAACAAGATCGACAGTTCCCTCCTGGCACTTTCCCTGTAGGAGATACCGCAAGACGTTTCTGTATATTGGGCACTGCGCTCTGCAGGGTGTTAGCAGAGACTTTCCCGGGACAGTGAAACCCTATGTCAGAGACACTGAGAAGAAGCCCCAACGTTCCCTCCAGGCACTTTCAGTGTGGGTGCCTTCTCCACGTGGTTCCTGGTTTCACTGCAGCTCTGAAGAGAATGTTAGCAAAGAGGTAACCGGGACAGTGCAAACAGTACTCAAAGACAGGGAGAGCAAGCTCTCTCTTGGCACTTTGGATGTGGGACATACAGCGAGATGTTTGCTGCTTTTGCGTTTGGCTGTTGGGAGATTTACAGCACAAAGCTATCTAGTTGATTTGAAGCAGTTCCGAGAACGTCTAAACATAATCCCCACTTCTCCCTCCTGGCACTTTCCATGTGGGAGATACAGCAGGATGTATATTGGTTTTGAGGACAACTCAATGGACAGTGGAGGGAGAAAAATTCCTGGCTCCTTGAATGCCGTTCCTGGAGACACTGCGATCAATGAGGGAGATCTGTCAAGATGTGTGTTGGTTTTGAGGACGGCTCTCTGGAGAGTCTTAGCAAAGAGGTCACACGGACAATCAGAGCAGTTCTCAGAGACACTGAGAACAAGATCGACAGTTCCCTCCTGGCACTTTCCCTGTAGGAGATACCGCAAGACGTTTCTGTATATTGGGCACTGCGCTCTGCAGGGTGTTAGCAGAGACTTTCCCGGGACAGTGAAACCCTATGTCAGAGACACTGAGAAGAAGCCCCAACGTTCCCTCCAGGCACTTTCAGTGTGGGTGCCTTCTCCACGTGGTTCCTGGTTTCACTGCAGCTCTGAAGAGAATGTTAGCAAAGAGGTAACCGGGACAGTGCAAACAGTACTCAAAGACAGGGAGAGCAAGCTCTACATTACTCTCTTGGCCCTTTCGCTGTGGGACATACAGCGAGATGTTTGCTGCTTTTGCGTTTGGCTGTTGGGAGATTTACAGCACAAAGCTATCTAGTTGATTTGAAGCAGTTCCGAGAACGTCTAAACATAATCCCCACTTCTCCCTCCTGGCACTTTCCATGTGGGAGATACAGCAGGATGTATATTGGTTTTGAGGACAACTCAATGGACAGTGGAGGGAGAAAAATTCCTGGCTCCTTGAATGCCGTTCCTGGAGACACTGCGATCAATGAGGGAGATCTGTCAAGATGTGTGTTGGTTTTGAGGACGGCTCTCTGGAGAGTCTTAGCAAAGAGGTCACACGGACAATCAGAGCAATTCTCAGAGACACTGAGAACAAGATCGACAGTTCCCTCCTGGCACTTTCCCTGTAGGAGATACCGCAAGACGTTTCTGTATATTGGGCACTGCGCTCTGCAGGGTGTTAGCAGAGACTTTCCCGGGACAGTGAAACCCTATGTCAGAGACACTGAGAAGAAGCCCCAACGTTCCCTCCAGGCACTTTCAGTGTGGGTGCCTTCTCCACGTGGTTCCTGGTTTCACTGCAGCTCTGAAGAGAATGTTAGCAAAGAGGTAACCGGGACAGTGCAAACAGCACTCAAAGACAGGGAGAGCAAGCTCTCTCTTGGCACTTTGGATGTGGGACATACAGCGAGATGTTTGCTGCTTTTACATTTGGCTGTTGGGAGATTTACAGCACAAAGCTATCTAGCTGATTTGAAGCAGTTCCGAGAACGTCTAAACATAATCCCCACTTCTCCCTCCTGGCATTTTCCATGTTGGAGATATAGCAGGATGTATATTGGTTTTGAGGACAACTCAATGGACAGTGGAGGGAGAAAAATTCCTGGCTCCTTGAATGCCGTTCCTGGAGACACTGCGATCAATGAGGGAGATATGTCAAGATGTGTGTTGGTTTTGAGGACGGCTCTC
The DNA here is from genome assembly GCF_964199755.1 of Larus michahellis. NCBI lineage: Eukaryota > Metazoa > Chordata > Aves > Charadriiformes > Laridae > Larus > Larus michahellis. The sequence goes on along the minus strand of NW_027436462.1, from coordinate 49,758 downwards.
TGGAGAGTCTTAGCAAAGAGGTCACACGGACAATCAGAGCAATTCTCAGAGACACTGAGAACAAGATCGACAGTTCCCTCCTGGCACTTTCCCTGTAGGAGATACCGCAAGACGTTTCTGTATATTGGGCACTGCGCTCTGCAGGGTGTTAGCAGAGACTTTCCCGGGACAGTGAAACCCTATGTCAGAGACACTGAGAAGAAGCCCCAACGTTCCCTCCAGGCACTTTCAGTGTGGGTGCCTTCTCCACGTGGTTCCTGGTTTCACTGCAGCTCTGAAGAGAATGTTAGCAAAGAGGTAACCGGGACAGTGCAAACAGTACTCAAAGACAGGGAGAGCAAGCTCTCTCTTGGCACTTTGGATGTGGGACATACAGCGAGATGTTTGCTGCTTTTACGTTTGGCTGTTGGGAGATTTACAGCACAAAGCTATCTAGTTGATTTGAAGCAGTTCAGAGAAAGTCTAAGCATAATCACCACTTCTCCCTCCTGGCACTTTCCATGTGGGAGATACAGCAGGATGTATATTGGTTTTGAGGACAACTCAATGGACAGTGGAGGGAGAAAAATTCCTGGCTCCTTGAATGCCGTTCCTGGAGACACTGCGATCAATGAGGGAGATATGTCAAGATGTGTGTTGGTTTTGAGGACGGCTCTCTGGAGAGTCTTAGCAAAGAGGTCACACGGACAATCAGAGCAATTCTCAGAGACACTGAGAACAAGATCGACAATTCCCTCCTGGCACTTTCCCTGTAGGAGATACCGCAAGATGTTTCTGTATATTGGGCACTGCGCTCTGCAGGGTGTTAGCAGAGACTTTCCCGGGACAGTGAAACCCTATGTCAGAGACACTGAGAAGAAGCCCCAACGTTCCCTCCAGGCACTTTCAGTGTGGGTGCCTTCTCCACGTGGTTCCTGGTTTCACTGCAGCTCTGAAGAGAATGTTAGCAAAGAGGTAACCGGGACAGTGCAAACAGCACTCAAAGACAGGGAGAGCAAGCTCTCTCTTGGCACTTTGGATGTGGGACATACAGCGAGATGTTTGCTGCTTTTACATTTGGCTGTTGGGAGATTTACAGCACAAAGCTATCTAGTTGATTTGAAGCAGTTCCGAGAACGTCTAAACATAATCCCCACTTCTCCCTCCTGGCATTTTCCATGTTGGAGATATAGCAGGATGTATATTGGTTTTGAGGACAACTCAATGGACAGTGGAGGGAGAAAAATTCCTGGCTCCTTGAATGCCGTTCCTGGAGACACTGCGATCAATGAGGGAGATATGTCAAGATGTGTGTTGGTTTTGAGGACGGCTCTCTGGAGAGTCTTAGCAAAGAGGTCACACGGACAATCAGAGCAATTCTCAGAGACACTGAGACCAAGATCGACAGTTCCCTCCTGGCACTTTCCCTGTAGGAGATACCGCAAGACGTTTCTGTATATTGGGCACTGCGCTCTGCAGGGTGTTAGCAGAGACTTTCCCGGGACAGTGAAACCCTATGTCAGAGACACTGAGAAGAAGCCCCAACGTTCCCTCCAGGCACTTTCAGTGTGGGTGCCTTCTCCACGTGGTTCCTGGTTTCACTGCAGCTCTGAAGAGAATGTTAGCAAAGAGGTAACCGGGACAGTGCAAACAGTACTCAAAGACAGGGAGAGCAAGCTCTACATTACTCTCTTGGCCCTTTCGCTGTGGGACATACAGCGAGATGTTTGCTGCTTTTGCGTTTGGCTGTTGGGAGATTTACAGCACAAAGCTATCTAGTTGATTTGAAGCAGTTCCGAGAAAGTCTAAACATAATCCCCACTTCTCCCTCCTGGCACTTTCCATGTGGGAGATACAGCAGGATGTATATTGGTTTTGAGGACAACTCAATGGACAGTGGAGGGAGAAAAATTCCTGGCTCCTTGAATGCCGTTCCTGGAGACACTGCGATCAATGAGGGAGATATGTCAAGATGTGTGTTGGTTTTGAGGACGGCTCTCTGGAGAGTCTTAGCAAAGAGGTCACACGGACAATCAGAGCAATTCTCAGAGACACTGAGAACAAGATCGACAGTTCCCTCCTGGCACTTTCCCTGTAGGAGATACCGCAAGACGTTTCTGTATATTGGGCACTGCGCTCTGCAGGGTGTTAGCAGAGACTTTCCCGGGACAGTGAAACCCTATGTCAGAGACACTGAGAAGAAGCCCCAACGTTCCCTCCAGGCACTTTCAGTGTGGGTGCCTTCTCCACGTGGTTCCTGGTTTCACTGCAGCTCTGAAGAGAATGTTAGCAAAGAGGTAACCGGGACAGTGCAAACAGTACTCAAAGACAGGGAGAGCAAGCTCTACATTACTCTCTTGGCCCTTTCGCTGTGGGACATACAGCGAGATGTTTGCTGCTTTTGCGTTTGGCTGTTGGGAGATTTACAGCACAAAGCTATCTAGTTGATTTGAAGCAGTTCCGAGAACGTCTAAGCATAATCCCCACTTCTCCCTCCTGGCACTTTCCATGTGGGAGATACAGCAGGATGTATATTGGTTTTGAGGACAACTCAATGGACAGTGGAGGGAGAAAAATTCCTGGCTCCTTGAATGCCGTTCCTGGAGACACTGCGATCAATGAGGGAGATCTGTCAAGATGTGTGTTGGTTTTGAGGACGGCTCTCTGGAGAGTCTTAGCAAAGAGGTCACACGGACAATCAGAGCAATTCTCAGAGACACTGAGAACAAGATCGACAGTTCCCTCCTGGCACTTTCCCTGTAGGAGATACCGCAAGACGTTTCTGTATATTGGGCACTGCGCTCTGCAGGGTGTTAGCAGAGACTTTCCCGGGACAGTGAAACCCTATGTCAGAGACACTGAGAAGAAGCCCCAACGTTCCCTCCAGGCACTTTCAGTGTGGCTGCCTTCTCCACGTGGTTCCTGGTTTCACTGCAGCTCTGAAGAGAATGTTAGCAAAGAGGTAACCGGGACAGTGAAAACAGTACTCAAAGACAGGGAGAGCAAGCTCTCTCTTGGCACTTTGGATGTGGGACATACAGCGAGATGTTTGCTGCTTTTGCGTTTGGCTGTTGGGAGATTTACAGCACAAAGCTATCTAGTTGATTTGAAGCAGTTCCGAGAACGTCTAAGCATAATCCCCACTTCTCCCTCCTGGCACTTTCCATGTGGGAGATACAGCAGGATGTATATTGGTTTTGAGGACAACTCAATGGACAGTGGAGGGAGAAAAATTCCTGGCTCCTTGAATGCCGTTCCTGGAGACACTGCGATCAATGAGGGAGATATGTCAAGATGTGTGTTGGTTTTGAGGACGGCTCTCTGGAGAGTCTTAGCAAAGAGGTCACACGGACAATCAGAGCAATTCTCAGAGACACTGAGAACAAGATCGACAGTTCCCTCCTGGCACTTTCCCTGTAGGAGATACCGCAAGACGTTTCTGTATATTGGGCACTGCGCTCTGCAGGGTGTTAGCAGAGACTTTCCCGGGACAGTGAAACCCTATGTCAGAGACACTGAGAAGAAGCCCCAACGTTCCCTCCAGGCACTTTCAGTGTGGCTGCCTTCTCCACGTGGTTCCTGGTTTCACTGCAGCTCTGAAGAGAATGTTAGCAAAGAGGTAACCGGGACAGTGCAAACAGTACTCAAAGACAGGGAGAGCAAGCTCTCTCTTGGCACTTTGGATGTGGGACATACAGCGAGATGTTTGCTGCTTTTGCGTTTGGCTGTTGGGAGATTTACAGCACAAAGCTATCTAGTTGATTTGAAGCAGTTCAGAGAAAGTCTAAGCATAATCCCCACTTCTCCCTCCTGGCACTTTCCATGTGGGAGATACAGCAGGATGTATATTGGTTTTGAGGACAACTCAATGGACAGTGGAGGGAGAAAAATTCCTGGCTCCTTGAATGCCGTTCCTGGAGACACTGCGATCAATGAGGGAGATATGTCAAGATGTGTGTTGGTTTTGAGGACGTCTCTCTGGAGAGTCTTAGCAAAGAGGTCACACGGATAATGAGAGCAATTCTCAGAGACACTGAGAACAAGCTCCACAATTCCCTCCTGGCACTTTCCCTGTAGGAGATACCGCAAGACGTTTCTGTATATTGGGCACTGCGCTCTGCAGGGTGTTAGCAGAGACTTTCCCGGGACAGTGAAACCCTATGTCAGAGACACTGAGAAGAAGCCCCAACGTTCCCTCCAGGCATTTTCAGTGTGGGTGCCTTCTCCACGTGGTTCCTGGTTTCACTGCAGCTCTGAAGAGAATGTTAGCAAAGAGGTAACCGGGACAGTGCAAACAGTACTCAAAGAAAGGGAGAGCAAGCTCTCTCTTGGCCCTTTCGCTGTGGGACATACAGCGAGATGTTTGCTGCTTTTACATTTGGCTGTTGGGAGATTTACAGCACAAAGCTATCTAGCTGATTTGAAGCAGTTCCGAGAACGTCTAAACATAATCCCCACTTCTCCCTCCTGGCATTTTCCATGTGGGAGATATAGCAGGATGTATATTGGTTTTGAGGACAACTCAATGGACAGTGGAGGGAGAAAAATTCCTGGCTCCTTGAATGCCGTTCCTGGAGACACTGCGATCAATGAGGGAGATATGTCAAGATGTGTGTTGGTTTTGAGGACGGCTCTCTGGAGAGTCTTAGCAAAGAGGTCACACGGACAATCAGAGCAATTCTCAGAGACACTGAGAACAAGATCGACAGTTCCCTCCTGGCACTTTCCCTGTAGGAGATACCGCAAGACGTTTCTGTATATTGGGCACTGCGCTCTGCAGGGTGTTAGCAGAGACTTTCCCGGGACAGTGAAACCCTATGTCAGAGACACTGAGAAGAAGCCCCAACGTTCCCTCCAGGCACTTTCAGTGTGGCTGCCTTCTCCACGTGGTTCCTGGTTTCACTGCAGCTCTGAAGAGAATGTTAGCAAAGAGGTAACCGGGACAGTGCAAACAGTACTCAAAGACAGGGAGAGCAAGCTCTCTCTTGGCACTTTGGATGTGGGACATACAGCGAGATGTTTGCTGCTTTTGCGTTTGGCTGTTGGGAGATTTACAGCACAAAGATATCTAGTTGATTTGAAGCAGTTCCGAGAAAGTCTAAACATAATCCCCACTTCTCCCTCCTGGCACTTTCCATGTGGGAGATACAGCAGGATGTATATTGGTTTTGAGGACAACTCAATGGACAGTGGAGGGAGAAAAATTCCTGGCTCCTTGAATGCCGTTCCTGGAGACACTGCGATCAATGAGGGAGATATGTCAAGATGTGTGTTGGTTTTGAGGACGGCTCTCTGGAGAGTCTTAGCAAAGAGGTCACACGGATAATCAGAGCAATTCTCAGAGACACTGAGAACAAGCTCCACAATTCCCTCCTGGCACTTTCCCTGTAGGAGATACCGCAAGACGTTTCTGTATATTGGGCACTGCGCTCTGCAGGGTGTTAGCAGAGACTTTCCCGGGACAGTGAAACCCTATGTCAGAGACACTGAGAAGAAGCCCCAACGTTCCCTCCAGGCACTTTCAGTGTGGCTGCCTTCTCCACGTGGTTCCTGGTTTCACTGCAGCTCTGAAGAGAATGTTAGCAAAGAGGTAACCGGGACAGTGCAAACAGTACTCAAAGACAGGGAGAGCAAGCTCTCTCTTGGCACTTTGGATGTGGGACATACAGCGAGATGTTTGCTGCTTTTGCGTTTGGCTGTTGGGAGATTTACAGCACAAAGCTATCTAGTTGATTTGAAGCAGTTCCGAGAACGTCTAAACATAATCCCCACTTCTCCCTCCTGGCACTTTCCATGTGGGAGATACAGCAGGATGTATATTGGTTTTGAGGACAACTCAATGGACAGTGGAGGGAGAAAAATTCCTGGCTCCTTGAATGCCGTTCCTGGAGACACTGCGATCAATGCGGGAGATATGTCAAGATGTGTGTTGGTTTTGAGGACGGCTCTCTGGAGAGTCTTAGCAAAGAGGTCACACGGACAATCAGAGCAATTCTCAGAGACACTGAGAACAAGATCGAGAATTCCCTCCTGGCACTTTCCCTGTAGGAGATACCGCAAGACGTTTCTGTATATTGGGCACTGCGCTCTGCAGGGTGTTAGCAGAGACTTTCCCGGGACAGTGAAACCCTATGTCAGAGACACTGAGAAGAAGCCCCAACGTTCCCTCCAGGCACTTTCAGTGTGGGTGCCTTCTCCACGTGGTTCCTGGTTTCACTGCAGCTCTGAAGAGAATGTTAGCAAAGAGGTAACCGGGACAGTGCAAACAGTACTCAAAGACAGGGAGAGCAAGCTCTACATTACTCTCTTGGCCCTTTCGCTGTGGGACATACAGCGAGATGTTTGCTGCTTTTGCGTTTGGCTGTTGGGAGATTTACAGCACAAAGCTATCTAGTTGATTTGAAGCAGTTCCGAGAACGTCTAAACATAATCCCCACTTCTCCCTCCTGGCACTTTCCATGTGGGAGATACAGCAGGATGTATATTGGTTTTGAGGACAACTCAATGGACAGTGGAGGGAGAAAAATTCCTGGCTCCTTGAATGCCGTTCCTGGAGACACTGCGATCAATGAGGGAGATATGTCAAGATGTGTGTTGGTTTTGAGGACGGCTCTCTGGAGAGTCTTAGCAAAGAGGTCACACGGACAATCAGAGCAATTCTCAGAGACACTGAGACCAAGATCGACAGTTCCCTCCTGGCACTTTCCCTGTAGGAGATACCGCAAGACGTTTCTGTATATTGGGCACTGCGCTCTGCAGGGTGTTAGCAGAGACTTTCCCGGGACAGTGAAACCCTATGTCAGAGACACTGAGAAGAAGCCCCAACGTTCCCTCCAGGCACTTTCAGTGTGGCTGCCTTCTCCACGTGGTTCCTGGTTTCACTGCAGCTCTGAAGAGAATGTTAGCAAAGAGGTAACCGGGACAGTGCAAACAGTACTCAAAGACAGGGAGAGCAAGCTCTCTCTTGGCACTTTGGATGTGGGACATACAGCGAGATGTTTGCTGCTTTTGCGTTTGGCTGTTGGGAGATTTACAGCACAAAGCTATCTAGTTGATTTGAAGCAGTTCCGAGAACGTCTAAACATAATCCCCACTTCTCCCTCCTGGCACTTTCCATGTGGGAGATACAGCAGGATGTATATTGGTTTTGAGGACAACTCAATGGACAGTGGAGGGAGAAAAATTCCTGGCTCCTTGAATGCCGTTCCTGGAGACACTGCGATCAATGAGGGAGATATGTCAAGATGTGTGTTGGTTTTGAGGACGGCTCTCTGGAGAGTCTTAGCAAAGAGGTCACACGGATAATCAGAGCAATTCTCAGAGACACTGAGAACAAGCTCCACAATTCCCTCCTGGCACTTTCCCTGTAGGAGATACCGCAAGACGTTTCTGTATATTGGGCACTGCGCTCTGCAGGGTGTTAGCAGAGACTTTCCCGGGACAGTGAAACCCTATGTCAGAGACACTGAGAAGAAGCCCCAACGTTCCCTCCAGGCACTTTCAGTGTGGGTGCCTTCTCCATGTGGTTCCTGGTTTCACTGCAGCTCTGAAGAGAATGTTAGCAAAGAGGTAACCGGGACAGTGCAAACAGTACTCAAAGACAGGGAGAGCAAGCTCTCTCTTGGCACTTTCGCTGTGGGACATACAGCGAGATGTTTGCTGCTTTTGCGTTTGGCTGTTGGGAGATTTACAGCACAAAGCTATCTAGTTGATTTGAAGCAGTTCCGAGAACGTCTAAACATAATCCCCACTTCTCCCTCCTGGCACTTTCCATGTGGGAGATACAGCAGGATGTATATTGGTTTTGAGGACAACTCAATGGACAGTGGAGGGAGAAAAATTCCTGGCTCCTTGAATGCCGTTCCTGGAGACACTGCGATCAATGAGGGAGATATGTCAAGATGTGTGTTGGTTTTGAGGACGGCTCTCTGGAGAGTCTTAGCAAAGAGGTCACACGGATAATCAGAGCAATTCTCAGAGACACTGAGAACAAGCTCCACAATTCCCTCCTGGCACTTTCCCTGTAGGAGATACCGCAAGACGTTTCTGTATATTGGGCACTGCGCTCTGCAGGGTGTTAGCAGAGACTTTCCCGGGACAGTGAAACCCTATGTCAGAGACACTGAGAAGAAGCCCCAACGTTCCCTCCAGGCACTTTCAGTGTGGGTGCCTTCTCCACGTGGTTCCTGGTTTCACTGCAGCTCTGAAGAGAATGTTAGCAAAGAGGTAATCGGGACAGTGCAAACAGTACTCAAAGACAGGGAGAGCAAGCTCTACATTACTCTCTTGGCCCTTTCGCTGTGGGACATACAGCGAGATGTTTGCTGCTTTTGCGTTTGGCTGTTGGGAGATTTACAGCACAAAGCTATCTAGTTGATTTGAAGCAGTTCCGAGAACGTCTAAACATAATCCCCACTTCTCCCTCCTGGCACTTTCCATGTGGGAGATACAGCAGGATGTATATTGGTTTTGAGGACAACTCAATGGACAGTGTAGGGAGAAAAATTCCTGGCTCCTTGAATGCCGTTCCTGGAGACACTGCAATCAATGAGGGAGATATGTCAAGATGTGTGTTGGTTTTGAGGACGTCTCTCTGGAGAGTCTTAGCAAAGAGGTCACACGGATAATCAGAGCAATTCTCAGAGACACTGAGAACAAGATCGACAGTTCCCTCCTAGCACTTTCCGTGTAGGAGATACCGCAAGACGTTTCTGTATATTGGGCACTGCGCTCTGCAGGGTGTTAGCAGAGACTTTCCCGGGACAGTGAAACCCTATGTCAGAGACACTGAGAAGAAGCCCCAACGTTCCCTCCAGGCACTTTCAGTGTGGCTGCCTTCTCCACGTGGTTGCTGGTTTCACTGCAGCTCTGAAGAGAATGTTAGCAAAGAGGTAACCGGGACAGTGCAAACAGTACTCAAAGACAGGGAGAGCAAGCTCTACATTACGCTCTTGGCCCTTTCGCTGTGGGACATACAGCGAGATGTTTGCTGCTTTTGCGTTTGGCTGTTGGGAGATTTACAGCACAAAGCTATCTAGTTGATTTGAAGCAGTTCCGAGAACGTCTAAACATAATCCCCACTTCTCCCTCCTGGCACTTTCCATGTGGGAGATACAGCAGGATGTATATTGGTTTTGAGGACAACTCAATGGACAGTGGAGGGAGAAAAATTCCTGGCTCCTTGAATGCCGTTCCTGGAGACACTGCGATCAATGAGGGAGATATGTCAAGATGTGTGTTGGTTTTGAGGACGGCTCTCTGGAGAGTCTTAGCAAAGAGGTCACACGGATAATCAGAGCAATTCTCAGAGACACTGAGAACAAGATCGACAGTTCCCTCCTAGCACTTTCCCTGTAGGAGATACCGCAAGACGTTTCTGTATATTGGGCACTGCGCTCTGCAGGGTGTTAGCAGAGACTTTCCTGGGACAGTGAAACCCTATGTCAGAGACACTGAGAAGAAGCCCCAACGTTCCCTCCAGGCACTTTCAGTGTGGCTGCCTTCTCCACGTGGTTCCTGGTTTCACTGCAGCTCTGAAGAGAATGTTAGCAAAGAGGTAACCGGGACAGTGCAAACAGTACTCAAAGACAGGGAGAGCAAGCTCTCTCTTGGCACTTTGGATGTGGGACATACAGCGAGATGTTTGCTGCTTTTGCGTTTGGCTGTTGGGAGATTTACAGCACAAAGCTATCTAGTTGATTTGAAGCAGTTCCGAGAACGTCTAAACATAATCCCCACTTCTCCCTCCTGGCACTTTCCATGTGGGAGATACAGCAGGATGTATATTGGTTTTGAGGACAACTCAATGGACAGTGGAGGGAGAAAAATTCCTGGCTCCTTGAATGCCGTTCCTGGAGACACTGCGATCAATGAGGGAGATATGTCAAGATGTGTGTTGGTTTTGAGGACGGCTCTCTGGAGAGTCTCAGCAAAGAGGTCACACGGATAATCAGAGCAATTCTCAGAGACACTGAGAACAAGCTCCACAATTCCCTCCTGGCACTTTCCCTGTAGGAGATACCGCAAGACGTTTCTGTATATTGGGCACTGCGCTCTGCAGGGTGTTAGCAGAGACTTTCCCGGGACAGTGAAACCCTATGTCAGAGACACTGAGAAGAAGCCCCAACGTTCCCTCCAGGCACTTTCAGTGTGGGTGCCTTCTCCACGTGGTTCCTGGTTTCACTGCAGCTCTGAAGAGAATGTTAGCAAAGAGGTAACCGGGACAGTGCAAACAGTACTCAAAGACAGGGAGAGCAAGCTCTCTCTTGGCACTTTGGATGTGGGACATACAGCGAGATGTTTGCTGCTTTTACGTTTGGCTGTTGGGAGATTTACAGCACAAAGCTATCTAGTTGATTTGAAGCAGTTCCGAGAACGTCTAAACATAATCCCCACTTCTCCCTCCTGGCATTTTCCATGTGGGAGATATAGCAGGATGTATATTGGTTTTAAGGAAATGTCCCCGACAGTGTGGGCAGAAAAATTTCTGGCTCCTTGAATGCCGTTCCTGGAGACACTGCGATCAATGAGGGAGATATGTCAAGATGTGTGTTGGTTTTGAGGATGGCTCTCTGGAGAGTCTTAGCAAAGAGGTCACACGGACAATCAGAGCAATTCTCAGAGACACTGAGAACAAGATCGACAGTTCCCTCCTGGCACTTTCCCTGTAGGAGATACCGCAAGACGTTTCTGTATATTGGGCACTGCGCTCTGCAGGGTGTTAGCAGAGACTTTCCCGGGACAGTAAAAACCTGTGTCAGAGACACTGAGAAGAAGCCCCAATGTTTCTTCCAGGCACTTTCAGTGTGGGTGCCTTCTCCACGTGGTTCCTGGTTTCACTGCAGCTCTGAAGAGAATGTTAGCAAAGAGGTAACCGGGACAGTGAAAACAGTACTCAAAGACAGGGAGAGCAAGCTCTCTCTTGGCACTTTCGCTGTGGGACATACAGCGAGATGTTTGCTGCTTTTGCATTTGGCTGTTGGGAGATTTACAGCACAAAGCTATCTAGTTGATTTGAAGCAGTTCCGAGAATGTCTAAACATAATCCCCACTTCTCCCTCCTGGCACTTTCCATGTGGGAGATACAGCAGGATGTATATTGGTTTTGAGGACAACTCAATGGACAGTGGAGGGAGAAAAATTCCTGGCTCCTTGAATGCCGTTCCTGGAGACACTGCGATCAATGAGGGAGATATGTCAAGATGTGTGTTGGTTTTGAGGACGGCTCTCTGGAGAGTCTTAGCAAAGAGGTCACACGGATAATCAGAGCAATTCTCAGAGACACTGAGAACAAGCTCCACAATTCCCTCCTGGCACTTTCCCTGTAGGAGATACCGCAAGACGTTTCTGTATATTGGGCACTGCGCTCTGCAGGGTGTTAGCAGAGACTTTCCCGGGACAGTGAAACCCTATGTCAGAGACACTGAGAAGAAGCCCCAACGTTCCCTCCAGGCACTTTCAGTGTGGGTGCCTTCTCCACGTGGTTCCTGGTTTCACTGCAGCTCTGAAGAGAATGTTAGCAAAGAGGTAACCGGGACAGTGCAAACAGTACTCAAAGACAGGGAGAGCAAGCTCTCTCTTGGCACTTTGGATGTGGGACATACAGCGAGATGTTTGCTGCTTTTACGTTTGGCTGTTGGGAGATTTACAGCACAAAGCTATCTAGTTGATTTGAAGCAGTTCCGAGAACGTCTAAACATAATCCCCACTTCTCCCTCCTGGCACTTTCCATGTGGGAGATACAGCAGGATGTATATTGGTTTTGAGGACAACTCAATGGACAGTGGAGGGAGAAAAATTCCTGGCTCCTTGAATGCCGTTCCTGGAGACACTGCGATCAATGAGGGAGATATGTCAAGATGTGTGTTGGTTTTGAGGACGGCTCTCTGGAGAGTCTTAGCAAAGAGGTCACACGGACAATCAGAGCAATTCTCAGAGACACTGAGAACAAGATCGACAGTTCCCTCCTGGCACTTTCCCTGTAGGAGATACCGCAAGACGTTTCTGTATATTGGGCACTGCGCTCTGCAGGGTGTTAGCAGAGACTTTCCCGGGACAGTAAAAACCTGTGTCAGAGACACTGAGAAGAAGCCCCAATGTTTCTTCCAGGCACTTTCAGTGTGGGTGCCTTCTCCACGTGGTTCCTGGTTTCACTGCAGCTCTGAAGAGAATGTTAGCAAAGAGGTAACCGGGACAGTGAAAACAGTACTCAAAGACAGGGAGAGCAAGCTCTCTCTTGGCACTTTTGCTGTGGGACATACAGCGAGATGTTTGCTGCTTTTGCGTTTGGCTGTTGGGAGATTTACAGCACAAAGCTATCTAGTTGATTTGAAGCAGTTCCGAGAAAGTCTAAACATAATCCCCACTTCTCCCTCCTGGCACTTTCCATGTGGGAGATACAGCGGGATGTATATTGGTTTTAAGGAACTGTCCCCGACAGTGTGGGCATTAAAGTTCCTGGCTCCTTGAATGCCGTTCCTGGAGACACTGCGAACAATGAGGGAGATATGTCAAGATGTGTGTTGGTTTTGAGGACGGCTCTCTGGAGAGTCTTAGCAAAGAGGTCACACGGACAATCAGAGCAATTCTCAGAGACACTGAGAACAAGATCGACAGTTCCCTCCTGGCACTTTCCCTGTAGGAGATACCGCAAGACGTTTCTGTATATTGGGCACTGCACTCTGCAGGGTGTTAGCAGAGACTTTCCCGGGACAGTGAAACCCTATGTCAGAGACACTGAGAAGAAGCCCCAACGTTCCCTCCAGGCACTTTCAGTGTGGGTGCCTTCTCCACGTGGTTCCTGGTTTCACTGCAGCTCTGAAGAGAATGTTAGCAAAGAGGTAACCGGGACAGTGCAAACAGTACTCAAAGACAGGGAGAGCAAGCTCTCTCTTGGCACTTTGGATGTGGGACATACAGCGAGATGTTTGCTGCTTTTACGTTTGGCTGTTGGGAGATTTACAGCACAAAGCTATCTAGTTGATTTGAAGCAGTTCCGAGAACGTCTAAACATAATCCCCACTTCTCCCTCCTGGCACTTTCCATGTGGGAGATACAGCAGGATGTATATTGGTTTTGAGGACAACTCAATGGACAGTGGAGGGAGAAAAATTCCTGGCTCCTTGAATGCCGTTCCTGGAGACACTGCGATCAATGAGGGAGATATGTCAAGATGTGTGTTGGTTTTGAGGACGGCTCTCTGGAGAGTCTTAGCAAAGAGGTCACACGGACAATCAGAGCAATTCTCAGAGACACTGAGAACAAGATCGACAGTTCCCTCCTGGCACTTTCCCTGTAGGAGATACCGCAAGACGTTTCTGTATATTGGGCACTGCGCTCTGCAGGGTGTTAGCAGAGACTTTCCCGGGACAGTTTAACCCGATGTCAGAGACACTGAGAAGAAGCCCCAACGTTCCCTCCAGGCACTTTCAGTGTGGGTGCCTTCTCCACGTGGTTCCTGGTTTCACTGCAGCTCTGAAGAGAATGTTAGCAAAGAGGTAACCGGGACAGTGAAAACAGTACTCAAAGACAGGGAGAGCAAGCTCTACATTACTCTCTTGGCACTTTGGATGTGGGACATACAGCGAGATGTTTGCTGCTTTTGCGTTTGGCTGTTGGGAGATTTACAGCACAAAGATATCTAGTTGATTTGAAGCAGTTCCGAGAACGTCTAAACATAATCCCCACTTCTCCCTCCTGGCATTTTCCATGTGGGAGATATAGCAGGATGTATATTGGTTTTAAGGAAATGTCCCCGACAGTGTGGGCAGAAAAATTTCTGGCTCCTTGAATGCCGTTCCTGGAGACACTGCGATCAATGAGGGAGATATGTCAAGATGTGTGTTGGTTTTGAGGACGGCTCTCTGGAGAGTCTTAGCAAAGAGGTCACACGGACAATCAGAGCAATTCTCAGAGACACTGAGAACAAGATCGACAGTTCCCTCCTGGCACTTTCCCTGTAGGAGATACCGCAAGACGTTTCTGTATATTGGGCACTGCGCTCTGCAGGGTGTTAGCAGAGACTTTCCCGGGACAGTAAAAACCTGTGTCAGAGACACTGAGAAGAAGCCCCAATGTTTCTTCCAGGCACTTTCAGTGTGGGTGCCTTCTCCACGTGGTTCCTGGTTTCACTGCAGCTCTGAAGAGAATGTTAGCAAAGAGGTAACCGGGACAGTGAAAACAGTACTCAAAGACAGGGAGAGCAAGCTCTCTCTTGGCACTTTCGCTGTGGGACATACAGCGAGATGTTTGCTGCTTTTGCGTTTGGCTGTTGGGAGATTTACAGCACAAAGCTATCTAGTTGATTTGAAGCAGTTCCGAGAAAGTCTAAACATAATCCCCACTTCTCCCTCCTGGCACTTTCCATGTGGGAGATACAGCAGGATGTATATTGGTTTTAAGGAACTGTCCCCGACAGTGTGGGCATTAAAGTTCCTGGCTCCTTGAATGCCGTTCCTGGAGACACTGCGAACAATGAGGGAGATATGTCAAGATGTGTGTTGGTTTTGAGGACGGCTCTCTGGAGAGTCTTAGCAAAGAGGTCACACGGATAATCAGAGCAATTCTCAGAGACACTGAGACCAAGCTCCACAATTCCTCCTGGCACTTTCCCTGTAGGAGATACCGCAAGACGTTTCTGTATATTGGGCACTGCGCTCTGCAGGGTGTTAGCAGAGACTTTCCCGGGACAGTGAAACCCTATGTCAGAGACACTGAGAAGAAGCCCCAACGTTCCCTCCAGGCACTTTCAGTGTGGGTGCCTTCTCCACGTGGTTCCTGGTTTCACTGCAGCTCTGAAGAGAATGTTAGCAAAGAGGTAACCGGGACAGTGCAAACAGTACTCAAAGACAGGGAGAGCAAGCTCTCTCTTGGCACTTTGGATGTGGGACATACAGCGAGATGTTTGCTGCTTTTACGTTTGGCTGTTGGGAGATTTACAGCACAAAGATATCTAGTTGATTTGAAGCAGTTCCGAGAAAGTCTAAACATAATCCCCACTTCTCCCTCCTGGCACTTTCCATGTGGGAGATACAGCAGGATGTATATTGGTTTTGAGGACAACTCAATGGACAGTGGAGGGAGAAAAATTCCTGGCTCCTTGAATGCCGTTCCTGGAGACACTGCGATCAATGAGGGAGATATGTCAAGATGTGTGTTGGTTTTGAGGACGGCTCTCTGGAGAGTCTTAGCAAAGAGGTCACACGGATAATCAGAGCAATTCTCAGAGACACTGAGAACAAGCTCCACAATTCCCTCCTGGCACTTTCCCTGTAGGAGATACCGCAAGACGTTTCTGTATATTGGGCACTGCGCTCTGCAGGGTGTTAGCAGAGACTTTCCCGGGACAGTGAAACCCTATGTCAGAGACACTGAGAAGAAGCCCCAACGTTCCCTCCAGGCACTTTCAGTGTGGGTGCCTTCTCCACGTGGTTCCTGGTTTCACTGCAGCTCTGAAGAGAATGTTAGCAAAGAGGTAACCGGGACAGTGAAAACAGTACTCAAAGACAGGGAGAGCAAGCTCTCTCTTGGCCCTTTCGCTGTGGGACATACAGCGAGATGTTTGCTGCTTTTGCGTTTGGCTGTTGGGAGATTTACAGCACAAAGCTATCTAGTTGATTTGAAGCAGTTCCGAGAACGTCTAAACATAATCCCCACTTCTCCCTCCTGGCACTTTCCATGTGGGAGATACAGCAGGATGTATATTGGTTTTGAGGACAACTCAATGGACAGTGTAGGGAGAAAAATTCCTGGCTCCTTGAATGCCGTTCCTGGAGACACTGCGATCAATGAGGGAGATATGTCAAGATGTGTGTTGGTTTTGAGGACGGCTCTCTGGAGAGTCTTAGCAAAGAGGTCACACGGATAATCAGAGCAATTCTCAGAGACACTGAGAACAAGATCGACAATTCCCTCCTGGCACTTTCCCTGTAGGAGATACCGCAAGACGTTTCTGTATATTGGGCACTGCGCTCTGCAGGGTGTTAGCAGAGACTTTCCCGGGACAGTGAAACCCTATGTCAGAGACACTGAGAAGAAGCCCCAACGTTCCCTCCAGGCACTTTCAGTGTGGGTGCCTTCTCCACGTGGTTCCTGGTTTCACTGCAGCTCTGAAGAGAATGTTAGCAAAGAGGTAACCGGGACAGTGCAAACAGTACTCAATGACAGGGAGAGCAAGCTCTCTCTTGGCACTTTGGATGTGGGACATACAGCGAGATGTTTGCTGCTTTTGCGTTTGGCTGTTGGGAGATTTACAGCACAAAGCTATCTAGTTGATTTGAAGCAGTTCCGAGAAAGTCTAAACATAATCCCCACTTCTCCCTCCTGGCATTTTCCATGTGGGAGATATAGCAGGATGTATATTGGTTTTAAGGAACTGTCCCCGACAGTGTGGGCAGAAAAGTTCGTGGCTCCTTGAATGCCGTTCCTGGAGACACTGCGAACAATGAGGGAGATATGTCAAGATGTGTGTTGGTTTTGAGGACGGCTCTCTGGAGAGTCTTAGCAAAGAGGTCACACGGATAATCAGAGCAATTCTCAGAGACACTGAGACCAAGCTCCACAATACCTCCTGGCACTTTCCCTGTAGGAGATACCGCAAGACGTTTCTGTATATTGGGCACTGCGCTCTGCAGGGTGTTAGCAGAGACTTTCCCGGGACAGTGAAACCCTATGTCAGAGACACTGAGAAGAAGCCCCAACGTTCCCTCCAGGCACTTTCAGTGTGGGTGCCTTCTCCACGTGGTTCCTGGTTTCACTGCAGCTCTGAAGAGAATGTTAGCAAAGAGGTAACCGGGACAGTGCAAACAGTACTCAAAGACAGGGAGAGCAAGCTCTACATTACTCTCTTGGCCCTTTCGCTGTGGGACATACAGTGAGATGTTTGCTGCTTTTGCGTTTGGCTGTTGGGAGATTTACAGCACAAAGCTATCTAGTTGATTTGAAGCAGTTCCGAGAACGTCTAAACATAATCCCCACTTCTCCCTCCTGGCACTTTCCATGTGGGAGATACAGCAGGATGTATATTGGTTTTGAGGACAACTCAATGGACAGTGGAGGGAGAAAAATTCCTGGCTCCTTGAATGCCGTTCCTGGAGACACTGCGATCAATGAGGGAGATATGTCAAGATGTGTGTTGGTTTTGAGGACGGCTCTCTGGAGAGTCTTAGCAAAGAGGTCACACGGATAATCAGAGCAATTCTCAGAGACACTGAGAACAAGATCGACAGTTCCCTCCTGGCACTTTCCCTGTAGGAGATACCGCAAGACGTTTCTGTATATTGGGCACTGCACTCTGCAGGGTGTTAGCAGAGACTTTCCCGGGACAGTGAAACCCTATGTCAGAGACACTGAGAAGAAGCCCCAACGTTCCCTCCAGGCACTTTCAGTGTGGGTGCCTTCTCCACGTGGTTCCTGGTTTCACTGCAGCTCTGAAGAGAATGTTAGCAAAGAGGTAACCGGGACAGTGCAAACAGTACTCAAAGACAGGGAGAGCAAGCTCTCTCTTGGCACTTTGGATGTGGGACATACAGCGAGATGTTTGCTGCTTTTACGTTTGGCTGTTGGGAGATTTACAGCACAAAGATATCTAGTTGATTTGAAGCAGTTCCGAGAAAGTCTAAACACAATCCTCACTTCTCCCTCCTGGCACTTTCCATGTGGGAGATACAGCAGGATGTATATTGGTTTTGAGGACAACTCAATGGACAGTGGAGGGAGAAAAATTCCTGGCTCCTTGAATGCCGTTCCTGGAGACACTGCGATCAATGAGGGAGATATGTCAAGATGTGTGTTGGTTTTGAGGACGGCTCTCTGGAGAGTCTTAGCAAAGAGGTCACACGGACAATCAGAGCAATTCTCAGAGACACTGAGACAAAGCTCCACAATTCCCTCCTGGCACTTTCCCTGTAGGAGATACCGCAAGACGTTTCTGTATATTGGGCACTGCGCTCTGCAGGGTGTTAGCAGAGACTTTCCCGGGACAGTGAAACCCTATGTCAGAGACACTGAGAAGAAGCCCCAACGTTCCCTCCAGGCACTTTCAGTGTGGCTGCCTTCTCCACGTGGTTCCTGGTTTCACTGCAGCTCTGAAGAGAATGTTAGCAAAGAGGTAACCGGGACAGTGCAAACAGTACTCAATGACAGGGAGAGCAAGCTCTCTCTTGGCACTTTGGATGTGGGACATACAGCGAGATGTTTGCTGCTTTTGCGTTTGGCTGTTGGGAGATTTACAGCACAAAGCTATCTAGTTGATTTGAAGCAGTTCCGAGAAAGTCTAAACATAATCCCCACTTCTCCCTCCTGGCATTTTCCATGTGGGAGATATAGCAGGATGTATATTGGTTTTAAGGAACTGTCCCCGACAGTGTGGGCAGAAAAGTTCGTGGCTCCTTGAATGCCGTTCCTGGAGACACTGCGAACAATGAGGGAGATATGTCAAGATGTGTGTTGGTTTTGAGGACGGCTCTCTGGAGAGTCTTAGCAAAGAGGTCACACGGATAATCAGAACAATTCTCAGAGACACTGAGACCAAGCTCCACAATACCTCCTGGCACTTTCCCTGTAGGAGATACCGCAAGACGTTTCTGTATATTGGGCACTGCGCTCTGCAGGGTGTTAGCAGAGACTTTCCCGGGACAGTGAAACCCTATGTCAGAGACACTGAGAAGAAGCCCCAACGTTCCCTCCAGGCACTTTCAGTGTGGGTGCCTTCTCCACGTGGTTCCTGGTTTCACTGCAGCTCTGAAGAGAATGTTAGCAAAGAGGTAACTGGGACAGTGCAAACAGTACTCAAAGACAGGGAGAGCAAGCTCTACATTACTCTCTTGGCCCTTTCGCTGTGGGACATACAGTGAGATGTTTGCTGCTTTTGCGTTTGGCTGTTGGGAGATTTACAGCACAAAGCTATCTAGTTGATTTGAAGCAGTTCCGAGAACGTCTAAACATAATCCCCACTTCTCCCTCCTGGCACTTTCCATGTGGGAGATACAGCAGGATGTATATTGGTTTTGAGGACAACTCAATGGACAGTGGAGGTAGAAAAATTCCTGGCTCCTTGAATGCCGTTCCTGGAGACACTGCGATCAATGAGGGAGATATGTCAAGATGTGTGTTGGTTTTGAGGACGGCTCTCTGGAGAGTCTTAGCAAAGAGGTCACATGGACAATCAGAGCAATTCTCAGAGACACTGAGAACAAGATCGACAGTTCCCTCCTGGCACTTTCCCTGTAGGAGATACCGCAAGACGTTTCTGTATATTGGGCACTGCACTCTGCAGGGTGTTAGCAGAGACTTTCCCGGGACAGTGAAACCCTATGTCAGAGACACTGAGAAGAAGCCCCAACGTTCCCTCCAGGCACTTTCAGTGTGGGTGCCTTCTCCACGTGGTTCCTGGTTTCACTGCAGCTCTGAAGAGAATGTTAGCAAAGAGGTAACCGGGACAGTGCAAACAGTACTCAAAGACAGGGAGAGCAAGCTCTCTCTTGGCACTTTGGATGTGGGACATACAGCGAGATGTTTGCTGCTTTTACGTTTGGCTGTTGGGAGATTTACAGCACAAAGCTATCTAGTTGATTTGAAGGAGTTCCTAGAACGTCTAAACATAATCCCCACTTCTCCCTCCTGGCACTTTCCATGTGGGAGATACAGCAGGATGTATATTGGTTTTGAGGACAACTCAATGGACAGTGGAGGGAGAAAAATTCCTGGCTCCTTGAATGCCGTTCCTGGAGACACTGCGATCAATGAGGGAGATATGTCAAGATGTGTGCTGGTTTTGAGGACGGCTCTCTGGAGAGTCTTAGCAAAGAGGTCACACGGACAATCAGAGCAATTCTCAGAGACACTGAGAACAAGATCGACAATTCCCTCCTGGCACTTTCCCTGTAGGAGATACCGCAAGATGTTTCTGTATATTGGGCACTGCGCTCTGCAGGGTGTTAGCAGAGACTTTCCCGGGACAGTAAAAACCTGTGTCAGAGACACTGAGAAGAAGCCCCAATGTTTCTTCCAGGCACTTTCAGTGTGGGTGCCTTCTCCACGTGGTTCCTGGTTTCACTGCAGCTCTGAAGAGAATGTTAGCAAAGAGGTAACCGGGACAGTGCAAACAGTACTCAAAGACAGGGAGAGCAAGCTCTACATTACTCTCTTGGCACTTTGGATGTGGGACATACAGCGAGATGTTTGCTGCTTTTGCGTTTGGCTGTTGGGAGATTTACAGCACAAAGCTATCTAGTTGATTTGAAGCAGTTCCGAGAACGTCTAAACATAATCCCCACTTCTCCCTCCTGGCATTTTCCATGTGGGAGATATAGCAGGATGTATATTGGTTTTAAGGAACTGTCCCCGACAGTGTGGGCAGAAAAGGTCGTGGCTCCTTGAATGCCGTTCCTGGAGACACTGCGATCAATGAGGGAGATATGTCAAGATGTGTGTTGGTTTTGAGGACGTCTCTCTGGAGAGTCTTAGCAAAGAGGTCACACGGACAATCAGAGCAATTCTCAGAGACACTGAGAACAAGATCGACAGTTCCCTCCTAGCACTTTCCCTGTAGGAGATACCGCAAGACGTTTCTGTATATTGGGCACTGCGCTCTGCAGGGTGTTAGCAGAGACTTTCCCGGGACAGTGAAACCCTATGTCAGAGACACTGAGAAGAAGCCCCAACGTTCCCTCCAGGCACTTTCAGTGTGGCTGCCTTCTCCACGTGGTTCCTGGTTTCACTGCAGCTCTGAAGAGAATGTTAGCAAAGAGGTAACCGGGACAGTGCAAACAGTACTCAAAGACAGGGAGAGCAAGCTCTACATTACTCTCTTGGCCCTTTCGCTGTGGGACATACAGCGAGATGTTTGCTGCTTTTGCGTTTGGCTGTTGGGAGATTTACAGCACAAAGCTATCTAGTTGATTTGAAGCAGTTCCGAGAACGTCTAAACATAATCCCCACTTCTCCCTCCTGGCACTTTCCATGTGGGAGATATAGCAGGATGTATATTGGTTTTGAGGACAACTCAATGGACAGTGGAGGGAGAAAAATTCCTGGCTCCTTGAATGCCGTTCCTGGAGACACTGCGATCAATGAGGGAGATATGTCAAGATGTGTGTTGGTTTTGAGGACGGCTCTCTGGAGAGTCTTAGCAAAGAGGTCACACGGATAATCAGAGCAATTCTCAGAGACACTGAGAACAAGCTCCACAATTCCCTCCTGGCACTTTCCCTGTAGGAGATACCGCAAGACGTTTCTGTATATTGGGCACTGCGCTCTGCAGGGTGTTAGCAGAGACTTTCCCGGGACAGTGAAACCCTATGTCAGAGACACTGAGAAGAAGCCCCAACGTTCCCTCCAGGCACTTTCAGTGTGGGTGCCTTCTCCACGTGGTTCCTGGTTTCACTGCAGCTCTGAAGAGAATGTTAGCAAAGAGGTAACCGGGACAGTGCAAACAGTACTCAAAGACAGGGAGAGCAAGCTCTACATTACTCTCTTGGCACTTTGGATGTGGGACATACAGCGAGATGTTTGCTGCTTTTGCGTTTGGCTGTTGGGAGATTTACAGCACAAAGCTATCTAGTTGATTTGAAGCAGTTCCGAGAAAGTCTAAACATAATCCCCACTTCTCCCTCCTGGCACTTTCCATGTGGGAGATACAGCAGGATGTATATTGGTTTTGAGGACAACTCAATGGACAGTGGAGGGAGAAAAATTCCTGGCTCCTTGAATGCCGTTCCTGGAGACACTGCGAACAATGAGGGAGATATGTCAAGATGTGTGTTGGTTTTGAGGACGGCTCTCTGGAGAGTCTTAGCAAAGAGGTCACACGGATAATCAGAGCAATTCTTAGAGACACTGAGAACAAGCTCCACAATTCCCTCCTGGCACTTTCCCTGTAGGAGATACCGCAAGACGTTTCTGTATATTGGGCACTGCGCTCTGCAGGGTGTTAGCAGAGACTTTCCCGGGACAGTAAAAACCTGTGTCAGAGACACTGAGAAGAAGCCCCAATGTTTCTTCCAGGCACTTTCAGTGTGGGTGCCTTCTCCACGTGGTTCCTGGTTTCACTGCAGCTCTGAAGAGAATGTTAGCAAAGAGGTAACCGGGACAGTGCAAACAGTACTCAAAGACAGGGAGAGCAAGCTCTCTCTTGGCACTTTCGCTGTGGGACATACAGCGAGATGTTTGCTGCTTTTGCGTTTGGCTGTTGGGAGATTTACAGCACAAAGATATCTAGTTGATTTGAAGCAGTTCCGAGAATGTCTAAACATAATCCCCACTTCTCCCTCCTGGCACTTTCCATGTGGGAGATACAGCAGGATGTATATTGGTTTTGAGGACAACTCAATGGACAGTGGAGGGAGAAAAATTCCTGGCTCCTTGAATGCCGTTCCTGGAGACACTGCGATCAATGAGGGAGATATGTCAAGATGTGTGTTGGTTTTGAGGACGGCTCTCTGGAGAGTCTTAGCAAAGAGGTCACACGGACAATCAGAGCAATTCTCAGAGACACTGAGAACAAGATCGACAGTTCCCTCCTGGCACTTTCCCTGTAGGAGATACCGCAAGACGTTTCTGTATATTGGGCACTGCGCTCTGCAGGGTGTTAGCAGAGACTTTCCCGAGACAGTAAAAACCTATGTCAGAGACACTGAGAAGAAGCCCCAACGTTCCCTCCAGGCACTTTCAGTGTGGGTGCCTTCTCCACGTGGTTCCTGGTTTCACTGCAGCTCTGAAGAGAATGTTAGCAAAGAGGTAACCGGGACAGTGCAAACAGTACTCAAAGACAGGGAGAGCAAGCTCTACATTACTCTCTTGGCCCTTTCGCTGTGGGACATACAGCGAGATGTTTGCTGCTTTTGCGTTTGGCTGTTGGGAGATTTACAGCACAAAGCTATCTAGTTGATTTGAAGCAGTTCCGAGAACGTCTAAACATAATCCCCACTTCTCCCTCCTGGCACTTTCCATGTGGGAGATACAGCAGGATGTATATTGGTTTTGAGGACAACTCAATGGACAGTGGAGGGAGAAAAATTCCTGGCTCCTTGAATGCCGTTCCTGGAGACACTGCGATCAATGAGGGAGATATGTCAAGATGTGTGTTGGTTTTGAGGACGGCTCTCTGGAGAGTCTTAGCAAAGAGGTCACACGGACAATCAGAGCAATTCTCAGAGACACTGAGAACAAGATCGACAGTTCCCTCCTGGCACTTTCCCTGTAGGAGATACCGCAAGACGTTTCTGTATATTGGGCACTGCGCTCTGCAGGGTGTTAGCAGAGACTTTCCCGGGACAGTTTAACCCTATGTCAGAGACACTGAGAAGAAGCCCCAACGTTCCCTCCAGGCACTTTCAGTGTGGGTGCCTTCTCCACGTGGTTCCTGGTTTCACTGCAGCTCTGAAGAGAATGTTAGCAAAGAGGTAACCGGGACAGTGCAAACAGTACTCAAAGACAGGGAGAGCAAGCTCTACATTACTCTCTTGGCACTTTGGATGTGGGACATACAGCGAGATGTTTGCTGCTTTTGCGTTTGGCTGTTGGGAGATTTACAGCACAAAGCTATCTAGTTGATTTGAAGCAGTTCCGAGAAAGTCTAAACATAATCCCCACTTCTCCCTCCTGGCATTTTCCATGTGGGAGATATAGCAGGATGTATATTGGTTTTAAGGAACTGTCCCCGACAGTGTGGGCAGAAAAATTTCTGGCTCCTTGAATGCCGTTCCTGGAGACACTGCGATCAATGAGGGAGATATGTCAAGATGTGTGTTGGTTTTGAGGACGGCTCTCTGGAGAGTCTTAGCAAAGAGGTCACACGGACAATCAGAGCAATTCTCAGAGACACTGAGAACAAGATCGACAGTTCCCTCCTGGCACTTTCCCTGTAGGAGATACCGCAAGACGTTTCTGTATATTGGGCACTGCGCTCTGCAGGGTGTTAGCAGAGACTTTCCCGGGACAGTTTAACCCTATGTCAGAGACACTGAGAAGAAGCCCCAACGTTCCCTCCAGGCACTTTCAGTGTGGGTGCCTTCTCCACGTGGTTCCTGGTTTCACTGCAGCTCTGAAGAGAATGTTAGCAAAGAGGTAACCGGGACAGTGCAAACAGTACTCAAAGACAGGGAGAGCAAGCTCTACATTACTCTCTTGGCACTTTGGATGTGGGACATACAGCGAGATGTTTGCTGCTTTTGCGTTTGGCTGTTGGGAGATTTACAGCACAAAGCTATCTAGTTGATTTGAAGCAGTTCCGAGAAAGTCTAAACATAATCCCCACTTCTCCCTCCTGGCATTTTCCATGTGGGAGATATAGCAGGATGTATATTGGTTTTAAGGAAATGTCCTCGACAGTGTGGGCAGAAAAGGTCGTGGCTCCTTGAATGCCGTTCCTGGAGACACTGCGAACAATGAGGGAGATATGTCAAGATGTGTGTTGGTTTTGAGGACGGCTCTCTGGAGAGTCTTAGCAAAGAGGTCACACGGATAATCAGAGCAATTCTCAGAGACACTGAGACCAAGCTCCACAATTCCTCCTGGCACTTTCCCTGTAGGAGATACTGCAAGACGTTTCTGTATATTGGGCACTGCGCTCTGCAGGGTGTTAGCAGAGACTTTCCCGGGACAGTGAAACCCTATGTCAGAGACACTGAGAAGAAGCCCCAACGTTCCCTCCAGGCACTTTCAGTGTGGGTGCCTTCTCCACGTGGTTCCTGGTTTCACTGCAGCTCTGAAGAGAATGTTAGCAAAGAGGTAACTGGGACAGTGCAAACAGTACTCAAAGACAGGGAGAGCAAGCTCTACATTACTCTCTTGGCCCTTTCGCTGTGGGACATACAGCGAGATGTTTGCTGCTTTTGCGTTTGGCTGTTGGGAGATTTACAGCACAAAGCTATCTAGTTGATTTGAAGCAGTTCCGAGAACGTCTAAACATAATCCCCACTTCTCCCTCCTGGCACTTTCCATGTGGGAGATACAGCAGGATGTATATTGGTTTTGAGGACAACTCAATGGACAGTGGAGGGAGAAAAATTCCTGGCTCCTTGAATGCCGTTCCTGGAGACACTGCGATCAATGAGGGAGATATGTCAAGATGTGTGTTGGTTTTGAGGACGGCTCTCTGGAGAGTCTTAGCAAAGAGGTCACACAGACAATCAGAGCAATTCTCAGAGACACTGAGAACAAGATCGACAGTTCCCTCCTGGCACTTTCCCTGTAGGAGATACCGCAAGACGTTTCTGTATATTGGGCACTGCGCTCTGCAGGGTGTTAGCAGAGACTTTCCCGGGACAGTTTAACCCTATGTCAGAGACACTGAGAAGAAGCCCCAACGTTCCCTCCAGGCACTTTCAGTGTGGGTGCCTTCTCCACGTGGTTCCTGGTTTCACTGCAGCTCTGAAGAGAATGTTAGCAAAGAGGTAACCGGGACAGTGCAAACAGTACTCAAAGACAGGGAGAGCAAGCTCTACATTACTCTCTTGGCACTTTGGATGTGGGACATACAGCGAGATGTTTGCTGCTTTTGCGTTTGGCTGTTGGGAGATTTACAGCACAAAGCTATCTAGTTGATTTGAAGCAGTTCCGAGAAAGTCTAAACATAATCCCCACTTCTCCCTCCTGGCATTTTCCATGTGGGAGATATAGCAGGATGTATATTGGTTTTAAGGAACTGTCCCCGACAGTGTGGGCAGAAAAATTTCTGGCTCCTTGAATGCCGTTCCTGGAGACACTGCGATCAATGAGGGAGATATGTCAAGATGTGTGTTGGTTTTGAGGACGGCTCTCTGGAGAGTCTTAGCAAAGAGGTCACACGGATAATCAGAGCAATTCTCAGAGACACTGAGAACAAGCTCCACAATTCCTCCTGGCACTTTCCCTGTAGGAGATACCGCAAGACGGTTCTGTATATTGGGCACTGCGCTCTGCAGGGTGTTAGCAGAGACTTTCCCGGGACAGTGAAACCCTATGTCAGAGACACTGAGAAGAAGCCCCAACGTTCCCTCCAGGCACTTTCAGTGTGGGTGCCTTCTCCACGTGGTTCCTGGTTTCACTGCAGCTCTGAAGAGAATGTTAGCAAAGAGGTAACCGGGACAGTGCAAACAGTACTCAAAGACAGGGAGAGCAAGCTCTACATTACTCTCTTGGCCCTTTCGCTGTGGGACATACAACGAGATGTTTGCTGCTTTTGCGTTTGGCTGTTGGGAGATTTACAGCACAAAGCTATCTAGTTGATTTGAAGCAGTTCCGAGAAAGTCTAAACATAATCCCCACTTCTCCCTCCTGGCACTTTCCATGTGGGAGATACAGCAGGATGTATATTGGTTTTGAGGACAACTCAATGGACAGTGGAGGGAGAAAAATTCCTGGCTCCTTGAATGCCGTTCCTGGAGACACTGCGATCAATGAGGGAGATATGTCAAGATGTGTGTTGGTTTTGAGGACGGCTCTCTGGAGAGTCTTAGCAAAGAGGTCACACGGACAATCAGAGCAATTCTCAGAGACACTGAGAACAAGATCGACAGTTCCCTCCTGGCACTTTCCCTGTAGGAGATACCGCAAGACGTTTCTGTATATTGGGCACTGCGCTCTGCAGGGTGTTAGCAGAGACTTTCCCGAGACAGTAAAAACCTATGTCAGAGACACTGAGAAGAAGCCCCAACGTTCCCTCCAGGCACTTTCAGTGTGGGTGCCTTCTCCACGTGGTTCCTGGTTTCACTGCAGCTCTGAAGAGAATGTTAGCAAAGAGGTAACCGGGACAGTGCAAACAGTACTCAAAGACAGGGAGAGCAAGCTCTCTCTTGGCACTTTGGATGTGGGACATACAGCGAGATGTTTGCTGCTTTTGCGTTTGGCTGTTGGGAGATTTACAGCACAAAGCTATCTAGTTGATTTGAAGCAGTTCCGAGAACGTCTAAACATAATCCCCACTTCTCCCTCCTGGCATTTTCCATGTGGGAGATATAGCAGGATGTATATTGGTTTTAAGGAAATGTCCCCGACAGTGTGGGCAGAAAAATTTCTGGCTCCTTGAATGCCGTTCCTGGAGACACTGCGATCAATGAGGGAGATATGTCAAGATGTGTGTTGGTTTTGAGGACGGCTCTCTGGAGAGTCTTAGCAAAGAGGTCACACGGATAATCAGAGCAATTCTCAGAGACACTGAGAACAAGCTCCACAATTCCCTCCTGGCACTTTCCCTGTAGGAGATACCGCAAGACGGTTCTGTATATTGGGCACTGCGCTCTGCAGGGTGTTAGCAGAGACTTTCCCGGGACAGTGAAACCCTATGTCAGAGACACTGAGAAGAAGCCCCAACGTTCCCTCCAGGCACTTTCAGTGTGGGTGCCTTCTCCACGTGGTTCCTGGTTTCACTGCAGCTCTGAAGAGAATGTTAGCAAAGAGGTAACCGGGACAGTGCAAACAGTACTCAAAGACAGGGAGAGCAAGCTCTCTCTTGGCACTTTGGATGTGGGACATACAGCGAGATGTTTGCTGCTTTTGCGTTTGGCTGTTGGGAGATTTACAGCACAAAGCTATCTAGTTGATTTGAAGCAGTTCCTAGAACGTCTAAACATAATCCCCACTTCTCCCTCCTGGCATTTTCCATGTGGGAGATATAGCAGGATGTATATTGGTTTTAAGGAAATGTCCCCGACAGTGTGGGCAGAAAAATTTCTGGCTCCTTGAATGCCGTTTTGGAGACACTGCGATCAATGAGGGAGATATGTCAAGATGTGTGTTGGTTTTGAGGACGGCTCTCTGGAGAGTCTTAGCAAAGAGGTCACACGGACAATCAGAGCAATTCTCAGAGACACTGAGAACAAGATCGACAGTTCCCTCCTGGCACTTTCCCTGTAGGAGATACCGCAAGACGTTTCTGTATATTGGGCACTGCGCTCTGCAGGGTGTTAGCAGAGACTTTCCCGGGACAGTTTAACCCTATGTCAGAGACACTGAGAAGAAGCCCCAACGTTCCCTCCAGGCACTTTCAGTGTGGGTGCCTTCTCCACGTGGTTCCTGGTTTCACTGCAGCTCTGAAGAGAATGTTAGCAAAGAGGTAACCGGGACAGTGCAAACAGTACTCAAAGACAGGGAGAGCAAGCTCTACATTACTCTCTTGGCACTTTCGATGTGGGACATACAGCGAGATGTTTGCTGCTTTTGCGTTTGGCTGTTGGGAGATTTACAGCACAAAGCTATCTAGTTGATTTGAAGCAGTTCCGAGAAAGTCTAAACATAATCCCCACTTCTCCCTCCTGGCATTTTCCATGTGGGAGATATAGCAGGATGTATATTGGTTTTAAGGAACTGTCCCCGACAGTGTGGGCAGAAAAGGTCGTGGCTCCTTGAATGCCGTTCCTGGAGACACTGCGAACAATGAGGGAGATATGTCAAGATGTGTGTTGGTTTTGAGGACGGCTCTCTGGAGAGTCTTAGCAAAGAGGTCACACGGATAATGAGAGCAATTCTCAGAGACACTGAGACCAAGCTCCACAATTCCTCCTGGCACTTTCCCTGTAGGAGATACTGCAAGACATTTCTGTATATTGGGCACTGCGCTCTGCAGGGTGTTAGCAGAGACTTTCCCGGGACAGTGAAACCCTATGTCAGAGACACTGAGAAGAAGCCCCAACGTTCCCTCCAGGCACTTTCAGTGTGGCTGCCTTCTCCACGTGGTTCCTGGTTTCACTGCAGCTCTGAAGAGAATGTTAGCAAAGAGGTAACCGGGACAGTGCAAACAGTACTCAAAGACAGGGAGAGCAAGCTCTACATTACTCTCTTGGCCCTTTCGCTGTGGGACATACAGCGAGATGTTTGCTGCTTTTGCGTTTGGCTGTTGGGAGATTTACAGCACAAAGCTATCTAGTTGATTTGAAGCAGTTCCGAGAAAGTCTAAACATAATCCCCACTTCTCCCTCCTGGCACTTTCCATGTGGGAGATACAGCAGGATGTATATTGGTTTTGAGGACAACTCAATGGACAGTGGAGGGAGAAAAATTCCTGGCTCCTTGAATGCCGTTCCTGGAGACACTGCGATCAATGAGGGAGATATGTCAAGATGTGTGTTGGTTTTGAGGACGGCTCTCTGGAGAGTCTTAGCAAAGAGGTCACACGGATAATCAGAGCAATTCTCAGAGACACTGAGAACAAGCTCCACAATTCCTCCTGGCACTTTCCCTGTAGGAGATACCGCAAGACGTTTCTGTATATTGGGCACTGCGCTCTGCAGGGTGTTAGCAGAGACTTTCCCGAGACAGTAAAAACCTATGTCAGAGACACTGAGAAGAAGCCCCAACGTTCCCTCCAGGCACTTTCAGTGTGGGTGCCTTCTCCACGTGGTTCCTGCTTTCACTGCAGCTCTGAAGAGAATGTTAGCAAAGAGGTAACCGGGACAGTGCAAACAGTACTCAAAGACAGGGAGAGCAAGCTCTCTCTTGGCACTTTGGATGTGGGACATACAGCGAGATGTTTGCTGCTTTTGCGTTTGGCTGTTGGGAGATTTACAGCACAAAGCTATCTAGTTGATTTGAAGCAGTTCCTAGAACGTCTAAACATAATCCCCACTTCTCCCTCCTGGCATTTTCCATGTGGGAGATATAGCAGGATGTATATTGGTTTTAAGGAAATGTCCCCGACAGTGTGGGCAGAAAAATTTCTGGCTCCTTGAATGCCGTTTTGGAGACACTGCGATCAATGAGGGAGATATGTCAAGATGTGTGTTGGTTTTGAGGACGGCTCTCTGGAGAGTCTTAGCAAAGAGGTCACACGGACAATCAGAGCAATTCTCAGAGACACTGAGAACAAGATCGACAGTTCCCTCCTGGCACTTTCCCTGTAGGAGATACCGCAAGACGTTTCTGTATATTGGGCACTGCGCTCTGCAGGGTGTTAGCAGAGACTTTCCCGGGACAGTGAAACCCTATGTCAGAGACACTGAGAAGAAGCCCCAACGTTCCCTCCAGGCACTTTCAGTGTGGGTGCCTTCTCCACGTGGTTCCTGGTTTCACTGCAGCTCTGAAGAGAATGTTAGCGAAGAGGTAACCGGGACAGTGCAAACAGTACTCAAAGACAGGGAGAGCAAGCTCTACATTACTCTCTTGGCACTTTGGATGTGGGACATACAGCGAGATGTTTGCTGCTTTTGCGTTTGGCTGTTGGGAGATTTACAGCACAAAGCTATCTAGTTGATTTGAAGCAGTTCCGAGAAAGTCTAAACATAATCCCCACTTCTCCCTCCTGGCATTTTCCATGTGGGAGATATAGCAGGATGTATATTGGTTTTAAGGAACTCTCCCCGACAGTGTGGGCAGAAAAGGTCGTGGCTCCTTGAATGCCGTTCCTGGAGACACTGCGAACAATGAGGGAGATATGTCAAGATGTGTGTTGGTTTTGAGGACGGCTCTCTGGAGAGTCTTAGCAAAGAGGTCACACGGATAATCAGAGCAATTCTCAGAGACACTGAGAACAAGCTCCACAATTCCTCCTGGCACTTTCCCTGTAGGAGATACCGCAAGACGTTTCTGTATATTGGGCACTGCGCTCTGCAGGGTGTTAGCAGAGACTTTCCCGAGACAGTAAAAACCTATGTCAGAGACACTGAGAAGAAGCCCCAACGTTCCCTCCAGGCACTTTCAGTGTGGGTGCCTTCTCCACGTGGTTCCTGGTTTCACTGCAGCTCTGAAGAGAATGTTAGCAAAGAGGTAACCGGGACAGTGCAAACAGTACTCAAAGACAGGGAGAGCAAGCTCTCTCTTGGCACTTTGGATGTGGGACATACAGCGAGATGTTTGCTGCTTTTGCGTTTGGCTGTTGGGAGATTTACAGCACAAAGCTATCTAGTTGATTTGAAGCAGTTCCTAGAACGTCTAAACATAATCCCCACTTCTCCCTCCTGGCATTTTCCATGTGGGAGATATAGCAGGATGTATATTGGTTTTAAGGAAATGTCCCCGACAGTGTGGGCAGAAAAATTTCTGGCTCCTTGAATGCCGTTTTGGAGACACTGCGATCAATGAGGGAGATATGTCAAGATGTGTGCTGGTTTTGAGGACGGCTCTCTGGAGAGTCTTAGCAAAGAGGTCACACGGACAATCAGAGCAATTCTCAGAGACACTGAGAACAAGATCGACAGTTCCCTCCTGGCACTTTCCCTGTAGGAGATACCGCAAGACGTTTCTGTATATTGGGCACTGCGCTCTGCAGGGTGTTAGCAGAGACTTTCCCGGGACAGTTTAACCCTATGTCAGAGACACTGAGAAGAAGCCCCAACGTTCCCTCCAGGCACTTTCAGTGTGGGTGCCTTCTCCACGTGGTTCCTGGTTTCACTGCAGCTCTGAAGAGAATGTTAGCAAAGAGGTAACCGGGACAGTGCAAACAGTACTCAAAGACAGGGAGAGCAAGCTCTACATTACTCTCTTGGCACTTTGGATGTGGAACATACAGCGAGATGTTTGCTGCTTTTGCGTTTGGCTGTTGGGAGATTTACAGCACAAAGCTATCTAGTTGATTTGAAGCAGTTCCGAGAAAGTCTAAACATAATCCCCACTTCTCCCTCCTGGCATTTTCCATGTGGGAGATATAGCAGGATGTATATTGGTTTTAAGGAACTGTCCCCGACAGTGTGGGCAGAAAAGGTCGTGGCTCCTTGAATGCCGTTCCTGGAGACACTGCGAACAATGAGGGAGATATGTCAAGATGTGTGTTGGTTTTGAGGACGGCTCTCTGGAGAGTCTTAGCAAAGAGGTCACACGGATAATGAGAGCAATTCTCAGAGACACTGAGAACAAGCTCCACAATTCCTCCTGGCACTTTCCCTGTAGGAGATACCGCAAGACGTTTCTGTATATTGGGCACTGCGCTCTGCAGGGTGTTAGCAGAGACTTTCCCGAGACAGTAAAAACCTATGTCAGAGACACTGAGAAGAAGCCCCAACGTTCCCTCCAGGCACTTTCAGTGTGGGTGCCTTCTCCACGTGGTTCCTGGTTTCACTGCAGCTCTGAAGAGAATGTTAGCAAAGAGGTAACCGGGACAGTGCAAACAGTACTCAAAGACAGGGAGAGCAAGCTCTCTCTTGGCACTTTGGATGTGGGACATACAGCGAGATGTTTGCTGCTTTTGCGTTTGGCTGTTGGGAGATTTACAGCACAAAGCTATCTAGTTGATTTGAAGCAGTTCCTAGAACGTCTAAACATAATCCCCACTTCTCCCTCCTGGCATTTTCCATGTGGGAGATATAGCAGGATGTATATTGGTTTTAAGGAAATGTCCCCGACAGTGTGGGCAGAAAAATTTCTGGCTCCTTGAATGCCGTTTTGGAGACACTGCGATCAATGAGGGAGATATGTCAAGATGTGTGTTGGTTTTGAGGACGGCTCTCTGGAGAGTCTTAGCAAAGAGGTCACACGGACAATCAGAGCAATTCTCAGAGACACTGAGAACAAGATCGACAGTTCCCTCCTGGCACTTTCCCTGTAGGAGATACCGCAAGACGTTTCTGTATATTGGGCACTGCGCTCTGCAGGGTGTTAGCAGAGACTTTCCCGGGACAGTTTAACCCTATGTCAGAGACACTGAGAAGAAGCCCCAACGTTCCCTCCAGGCACTTTCAGTGTGGGTGCCTTCTCCACGTGGTTCCTGGTTTCACTGCAGCTCTGAAGAGAATGTTAGCAAAGAGGTAACCGGGACAGTGCAAACAGTACTCAAAGACAGGGAGAGCAAGCTCTACATTACTCTCTTGGCACTTTGGATGTGGGACATACAGCGAGATGTTTGCTGCTTTTGCGTTTGGCTGTTGGGAGATTTACAGCACAAAGCTATCTAGTTGATTTGAAGCAGTTCCGAGAAAGTCTAAACATAATCCCCACTTCTCCCTCCTGGCATTTTCCATGTGGGAGATATAGCAGGATGTATATTGGTTTTAAGGAACTCTCCCCGACAGTGTGGGCAGAAAAGGTCGTGGCTCCTTGAATGCCGTTCCTGGAGACACTGCGAACAATGAGGGAGATATGTCAAGATGTGTGTTGGTTTTGAGGACGGCTCTCTGGAGAGTCTTAGCAAAGAGGTCACACGGATAATCAGAGCAATTCTCAGAGACACTGAGACCAAGCTCCACAATTCCTCCTGGCACTTTCCCTGTAGGAGATACCGCAAGACGTTTCTGTATATTGGGCACTGCGCTCTGCAGGGTGTTAGCAGAGACTTTCCCGAGACAGTAAAAACCTATGTCAGAGACACTGAGAAGAAGCCCCAACGTTCCCTCCAGGCACTTTCAGTGTGGGTGCCTTCTCCACGTGGTTCCTGGTTTCACTGCAGCTCTGAAGAGAATGTTAGCAAAGAGGTAACCGGGACAGTGCAAACAGTACTCAAAGACAGGGAGAGCAAGCTCTCTCTTGGCACTTTGGATGTGGGACATACAGCGAGATGTTTGCTGCTTTTGCGTTTGGCTGTTGGGAGATTTACAGCACAAAGCTATCTAGTTGATTTGAAGCAGTTCCGAGAACGTCTAAACATAATCCCCACTTCTCCCTCCTGGCATTTTCCATGTGGGAGATATAGCAGGATGTATATTGGTTTTAAGGAAATGTCCCCGACAGTGTGGGCAGAAAAATTTCTGGCTCCTTGAATGCCGTTCCTGGAGACACTGCGATCAATGAGGGAGATATGTCAAGATGTGTGTTGGTTTTGAGGACGGCTCTCTGGAGAGTCTTAGCAAAGAGGTCACACGGATAATCAGAGCAATTCTTAGAGACACTGAGAACAAGCTCCACAATTCCCTCCTGGCACTTTCCCTGTAGGAGATACCGCAAGACGGTTCTGTATATTGGGCACTGCGCTCTGCAGGGTGTTAGCAGAGACTTTCCCGGGACAGTAAAAACCTATGTCAGAGACACTGAGAAGAAGCCCCAATGTTTCTTCCAGGCACTTTCAGTGTGGGTGCCTTCTCCACGTGGTTCCTGGTTTCACTGCAGCTCTGAAGAGAATGTTAGCAAAGAGGTAACCGGGACAGTGAAAACAGTACTCAAAGACAGGGAGAGCAAGCTCTACATTACTCTCTTGGCACTTTGGATGTGGGACATACAGCGAGATGTTTGCTGCTTTTGCGTTTGGCTGTTGGGAGATTTACAGCACAAAGCTATCTAGTTGATTTGAAGCAGTTCCGAGAAAGTCTAAACATAATCCCCACTTCTCCCTCCTGGCATTTTCCATGTGGGAGATATAGCAGGATGTATATTGGTTTTAAGGAACTGTCCCCGACAGTGTGGGCAGAAAAGTTCGTGGCTCCTTGAATGCCGTTCCTGGAGACACTGCGAACAATGAGGGAGATATGTCAAGATGTGTGTTGGTTTTGAGGACGGCTCTCTGGAGAGTCTTAGCAAAGAGGTCACACGGACAATCAGAGCAATTCTCAGAGACACTGAGAACAAGCTCCACAATTCCTCCTGGCACTTTCCCTGTAGGAGATACTGCAAGACATTTCTGTATATTGGGCACTGCGCTCTGCAGGGTGTTAGCAGAGACTTTCCCGGGACAGTGAAACCCTATGTCAGAGACACTGAGAAGAAGCCCCAACGTTCCCTCCAGGCACTTTCAGTGTGGGTGCCTTCTCCACGTGGTTCCTGGTTTCACTGCAGCTCTGAAGAGAATGTTAGCAAAGAGGTAACCGGGACAGTGCAAACAGTACTCAAAGACAGGGAGAGCAAGCTCTACATTACTCTCTTGGCCCTTTCGCTGTGGGACATACAGCGAGATGTTTGCTGCTTTTGCGTTTGGCTGTTGGGAGATTTACAGCACAAAGCTATCTAGTTGATTTGAAGCAGTTCCGAGAAAGTCTAAACATAATCCCCACTTCTCCCTCCTGGCACTTTCCATGTGGGAGATACAGCAGGATGTATATTGGTTTTGAGGACAACTCAATGGACAGTGTAGGGAGAAAAATTCCTGGCTCCTTGAATGCCGTTCCTGGAGACACTGCGATCAATGAGGGAGATATGTCAAGATGTGTGTTGGTTTTGAGGACGGCTCTCTGGAGAGTCTTAGCAAAGAGGTCACACGGATAATCAGAGCAATTCTCAGAGACACTGAGAACAAGCTCCACAATTCCTCCTGGCACTTTCCCTGTAGGAGATACCGCAAGACGTTTCTGTATATTGGGCACTGCGCTCTGCAGGGTGTTAGCAGAGACTTTCCCGAGACAGTAAAAACCTATGTCAGAGACACTGAGAAGAAGCCCCAACGTTCCCTCCAGGCACTTTCAGTGTGGGTGCCTTCTCCACGTGGTTCCTGGTTTCACTGCAGCTCTGAAGAGAATGTTAGCAAAGAGGTAACCGGGACAGTGCAAACAGTACTCAAAGACAGGGAGAGCAAGCTCTCTCTTGGCACTTTGGATGTGGGACATACAGCGAGATGTTTGCTGCTTTTGCGTTTGGCTGTTGGGAGATTTACAGCACAAAGCTATCTAGTTGATTTGAAGCAGTTCCTAGAACGTCTAAACATAATCCCCACTTCTCCCTCCTGGCATTTTCCATGTGGGAGATATAGCAGGATGTATATTGGTTTTAAGGAAATGTCCCCGACAGTGTGGGCAGAAAAATTTCTGGCTCCTTGAATGCCGTTTTGGAGACACTGCGATCAATGAGGGAGATATGTCAAGATGTGTGCTGGTTTTGAGGACGGCTCTCTGGAGAGTCTTAGCAAAGAGGTCACACGGACAATCAGAGCAATTCTCAGAGACACTGAGAACAAGATCGACAGTTCCCTCCTGGCACTTTCCCTGTAGGAGATACCGCAAGACGTTTCTGTATATTGGGCACTGCGCTCTGCAGGGTGTTAGCAGAGACTTTCCCGGGACAGTTTAACCCTATGTCAGAGACACTGAGAAGAAGCCCCAACGTTCCCTCCAGGCACTTTCAGTGTGGGTGCCTTCTCCACGTGGTTCCTGGTTTCACTGCAGCTCTGAAGAGAATGTTAGCAAAGAGGTAACCGGGACAGTGCAAACAGTACTCAAAGACAGGGAGAGCAAGCTCTACATTACTCTCTTGGCACTTTGGATGTGGAACATACAGCGAGATGTTTGCTGCTTTTGCGTTTGGCTGTTGGGAGATTTACAGCACAAAGCTATCTAGTTGATTTGAAGCAGTTCCGAGAAAGTCTAAACATAATCCCCACTTCTCCCTCCTGGCATTTTCCATGTGGGAGATATAGCAGGATGTATATTGGTTTTAAGGAACTGTCCCCGACAGTGTGGGCAGAAAAGGTCGTGGCTCCTTGAATGCCGTTCCTGGAGACACTGCGAACAATGAGGGAGATATGTCAAGATGTGTGTTGGTTTTGAGGACGGCTCTCTGGAGAGTCTTAGCAAAGAGGTCACACGGATAATGAGAGCAATTCTCAGAGACACTGAGAACAAGCTCCACAATTCCTCCTGGCACTTTCCCTGTAGGAGATACCGCAAGACGTTTCTGTATATTGGGCACTGCGCTCTGCAGGGTGTTAGCAGAGACTTTCCCGAGACAGTAAAAACCTATGTCAGAGACACTGAGAAGAAGCCCCAACGTTCCCTCCAGGCACTTTCAGTGTGGGTGCCTTCTCCACGTGGTTCCTGGTTTCACTGCAGCTCTGAAGAGAATGTTAGCAAAGAGGTAACCGGGACAGTGCAAACAGTACTCAAAGACAGGGAGAGCAAGCTCTCTCTTGGCACTTTGGATGTGGGACATACAGCGAGATGTTTGCTGCTTTTGCGTTTGGCTGTTGGGAGATTTACAGCACAAAGCTATCTAGTTGATTTGAAGCAGTTCCTAGAACGTCTAAACATAATCCCCACTTCTCCCTCCTGGCATTTTCCATGTGGGAGATATAGCAGGATGTATATTGGTTTTAAGGAAATGTCCCCGACAGTGTGGGCAGAAAAATTTCTGGCTCCTTGAATGCCGTTTTGGAGACACTGCGATCAATGAGGGAGATATGTCAAGATGTGTGTTGGTTTTGAGGACGGCTCTCTGGAGAGTCTTAGCAAAGAGGTCACACGGACAATCAGAGCAATTCTCAGAGACACTGAGAACAAGATCGACAGTTCCCTCCTGGCACTTTCCCTGTAGGAGATACCGCAAGACGTTTCTGTATATTGGGCACTGCGCTCTGCAGGGTGTTAGCAGAGACTTTCCCGGGACAGTTTAACCCTATGTCAGAGACACTGAGAAGAAGCCCCAACGTTCCCTCCAGGCACTTTCAGTGTGGGTGCCTTCTCCACGTGGTTCCTGGTTTCACTGCAGCTCTGAAGAGAATGTTAGCAAAGAGGTAACCGGGACAGTGCAAACAGTACTCAAAGACAGGGAGAGCAAGCTCTCTCTTGGCACTTTGGATGTGGGACATACAGCGAGATGTTTGCTGCTTTTGCGTTTGGCTGTTGGGAGATTTACAGCACAAAGCTATCTAGTTGATTTGAAGCAGTTCCGAGAACGTCTAAACATAATCCCCACTTCTCCCTCCTGGCATTTTCCATGTGGGAGATATAGCAGGATGTATATTGGTTTTAAGGAAATGTCCCCGACAGTGTGGGCAGAAAAATTTCTGGCTCCTTGAATGCCGTTCCTGGAGACACTGCGATCAATGAGGGAGATATGTCAAGATGTGTGTTGGTTTTGAGGACGGCTCTCTGGAGAGTCTTAGCAAAGAGGTCACACGGATAATCAGAGCAATTCTTAGAGACACTGAGAACAAGCTCCACAATTCCCTCCTGGCACTTTCCCTGTAGGAGATACCGCAAGACGGTTCTGTATATTGGGCACTGCGCTCTGCAGGGTGTTAGCAGAGACTTTCCCGGGACAGTAAAAACCTATGTCAGAGACACTGAGAAGA
Organism: Larus michahellis; assembly: GCF_964199755.1. Lineage (NCBI taxonomy): Eukaryota > Metazoa > Chordata > Aves > Charadriiformes > Laridae > Larus > Larus michahellis. Next base: position 11,951 of record NW_027436462.1, on the reverse strand, counting down.
AGCCCCAATGTTTCTTCCAGGCACTTTCAGTGTGGGTGCCTTCTCCACGTGGTTCCTGGTTTCACTGCAGCTCTGAAGAGAATGTTAGCAAAGAGGTAACCGGGACAGTGAAAACAGTACTCAAAGACAGGGAGAGCAAGCTCTACATTACTCTCTTGGCACTTTGGATGTGGGACATACAGCGAGATGTTTGCTGCTTTTGCGTTTGGCTGTTGGGAGATTTACAGCACAAAGCTATCTAGTTGATTTGAAGCAGTTCCGAGAAAGTCTAAACATAATCCCCACTTCTCCCTCCTGGCATTTTCCATGTGGGAGATATAGCAGGATGTATATTGGTTTTAAGGAACTGTCCCCGACAGTGTGGGCAGAAAAGTTCGTGGCTCCTTGAATGCCGTTCCTGGAGACACTGCGAACAATGAGGGAGATATGTCAAGATGTGTGTTGGTTTTGAGGACGGCTCTCTGGAGAGTCTTAGCAAAGAGGTCACACGGACAATCAGAGCAATTCTCAGAGACACTGAGAACAAGCTCCACAATTCCTCCTGGCACTTTCCCTGTAGGAGATACTGCAAGACATTTCTGTATATTGGGCACTGCGCTCTGCAGGGTGTTAGCAGAGACTTTCCCGGGACAGTGAAACCCTATGTCAGAGACACTGAGAAGAAGCCCCAACGTTCCCTCCAGGCACTTTCAGTGTGGGTGCCTTCTCCACGTGGTTCCTGGTTTCACTGCAGCTCTGAAGAGAATGTTAGCAAAGAGGTAACCGGGACAGTGCAAACAGTACTCAAAGACAGGGAGAGCAAGCTCTACATTACTCTCTTGGCCCTTTCGCTGTGGGACATACAGCGAGATGTTTGCTGCTTTTGCGTTTGGCTGTTGGGAGATTTACAGCACAAAGCTATCTAGTTGATTTGAAGCAGTTCCGAGAAAGTCTAAACATAATCCCCACTTCTCCCTCCTGGCACTTTCCATGTGGGAGATACAGCAGGATGTATATTGGTTTTGAGGACAACTCAATGGACAGTGTAGGGAGAAAAATTCCTGGCTCCTTGAATGCCGTTCCTGGAGACACTGCGATCAATGAGGGAGATATGTCAAGATGTGTGTTGGTTTTGAGGACGGCTCTCTGGAGAGTCTTAGCAAAGAGGTCACACGGATAATCAGAGCAATTCTCAGAGACACTGAGAACAAGCTCCACAATTCCTCCTGGCACTTTCCCTGTAGGAGATACCGCAAGACGTTTCTGTATATTGGGCACTGCGCTCTGCAGGGTGTTAGCAGAGACTTTCCCGAGACAGTAAAAACCTATGTCAGAGACACTGAGAAGAAGCCCCAACGTTCCCTCCAGGCACTTTCAGTGTGGGTGCCTTCTCCACGTGGTTCCTGGTTTCACTGCAGCTCTGAAGAGAATGTTAGCAAAGAGGTAACCGGGACAGTGCAAACAGTACTCAAAGACAGGGAGAGCAAGCTCTCTCTTGGCACTTTGGATGTGGGACATACAGCGAGATGTTTGCTGCTTTTGCGTTTGGCTGTTGGGAGATTTACAGCACAAAGCTATCTAGTTGATTTGAAGCAGTTCCTAGAACGTCTAAACATAATCCCCACTTCTCCCTCCTGGCATTTTCCATGTGGGAGATATAGCAGGATGTATATTGGTTTTAAGGAAATGTCCCCGACAGTGTGGGCAGAAAAATTTCTGGCTCCTTGAATGCCGTTTTGGAGACACTGCGATCAATGAGGGAGATATGTCAAGATGTGTGCTGGTTTTGAGGACGGCTCTCTGGAGAGTCTTAGCAAAGAGGTCACACGGATAATCAGAGCAATTCTCAGAGACACTGAGACCAAGCTCCACAATTCCTCCTGGCACTTTCCCTGTAGGAGATACCGCAAGACGTTTCTGTATATTGGGCACTGCGCTCTGCAGGGTGTTAGCAGAGACTTTCCCGAGACAGTAAAAACCTATGTCAGAGACACTGAGAAGAAGCCCCAACGTTCCCTCCAGGCACTTTCAGTGTGGGTGCCTTCTCCACGTGGTTCCTGGTTTCACTGCAGCTCTGAAGAGAATGTTAGCAAAGAGGTAACCGGGACAGTGCAAACAGTACTCAAAGACAGGGAGAGCAAGCTCTCTCTTGGCACTTTGGATGTGGGACATACAGCGAGATGTTTGCTGCTTTTGCGTTTGGCTGTTGGGAGATTTACAGCACAAAGCTATCTAGTTGATTTGAAGCAGTTCCGAGAACGTCTAAACATAATCCCCACTTCTCCCTCCTGGCATTTTCCATGTGGGAGATATAGCAGGATGTATATTGGTTTTAAGGAAATGTCCCCGACAGTGTGGGCAGAAAAATTTCTGGCTCCTTGAATGCCGTTCCTGGAGACACTGCGATCAATGAGGGAGATATGTCAAGATGTGTGTTGGTTTTGAGGACGGCTCTCTGGAGAGTCTTAGCAAAGAGGTCACACGGATAATCAGAGCAATTCTTAGAGACACTGAGAACAAGCTCCACAATTCCCTCCTGGCACTTTCCCTGTAGGAGATACCGCAAGACGTTTCTGTATATTGGGCACTGCGCTCTGCAGGGTGTTAGCAGAGACTTTCCCGGGACAGTAAAAACCTATGTCAGAGACACTGAGAAGAAGCCCCAATGTTTCTTCCAGGCACTTTCAGTGTGGGTGCCTTCTCCACGTGGTTCCTGGTTTCACTGCAGCTCTGAAGAGAATGTTAGCAAAGAGGTAACCGGGACAGTGAAAACAGTACTCAAAGACAGGGAGAGCAAGCTCTACATTACTCTCTTGGCACTTTGGATGTGGGACATACAGCGAGATGTTTGCTGCTTTTGCGTTTGGCTGTTGGGAGATTTACAGCACAAAGCTATCTAGTTGATTTGAAGCAGTTCCGAGAACGTCTAAACATAATCCCCACTTCTCCCTCCTGGCATTTTCCATGTGGGAGATATAGCAGGATGTATATTGGTTTTAAGGAAATGTCCCCGACAGTGTGGGCAGAAAAATTTCTGGCTCCTTGAATGCCGTTCCTGGAGACACTGCGATCAATGAGGGAGATATGTCAAGATGTGTGTTGGTTTTGAGGACGGCTCTCTGGAGAGTCTTAGCAAAGAGGTCACACGGATAATCAGAGCAATTCTTAGAGACACTGAGAACAAGCTCCACAATTCCCTCCTGGCACTTTCCCTGTAGGAGATACCGCAAGACGTTTCTGTATATTGGGCACTGCGCTCTGCAGGGTGTTAGCAGAGACTTTCCCGGGACAGTAAAAACCTATGTCAGAGACACTGAGAAGAAGCCCCAATGTTTCTTCCAGGCACTTTCAGTGTGGGTGCCTTCTCCACGTGGTTCCTGGTTTCACTGCAGCTCTGAAGAGAATGTTAGCAAAGAGGTAACCGGGACAGTGAAAACAGTACTCAAAGACAGGGAGAGCAAGCTCTAGATTACTCTCTTGGCACTTTGGATGTGGGACATACAGCGAGATGTTTGCTGCTTTTGCGTTTGGCTGTTGGGAGATTTACAGCACAAAGCTATCTAGTTGATTTGAAGCAGTTCCGAGAAAGTCTAAACATAATCCCCACTTCTCGCTCCTGGCATTTTCCATGTGGGAGATATAGCAGGATGTATATTGGTTTTAAGGAACTGTCCCCGACAGTGTGGGCAGAAAAGTTCGTGGCTCCTTGAATGCCGTTCCTGGAGACACTGCGATCAATGAGGGAGATATGTCAAGATGTGTGTTGGTTTTGAGGACGGCTCTCTGGAGAGTCTTAGCAAAGAGGTCACACGGACAATCAGAGCAATTCTCAGAGACACTGAGAACAAGATCGACAGTTCCCTCCTGGCACTTTCCCTGTAGGAGATACCGCAAGACGTTTCTGTTTATTGGGCACTGCGCTCTGCAGGGTGTTAGCAGAGACTTTCCCGGGACAGTTTAACCCTATGTCAGAGACACTGAGAAGAAGCCCCAACGTTCCCTCCAGGCACTTTCAGTGTGGGTGCCTTCTCCACATGGTTCCTGGTTTCACTGCAGCTCTGAAGAGAATGTTAGCAAAGAGGTAACCGGGACAGTGCAAACAGTACTCAAAGACAGGGAGAGCAAGCTCTACATTACTCACTTGGCAGTTTGGATGTGGGACATACAGCGAGATGTTTGCTGCTTTTGCGTTTGGCTGTTGGGAGATTTACAGCACAAAGCTATCTAGTTGATTTGAAGCAGTTCCGAGAAAGTCTAAACATAATCCCCACTTCTCCCTCCTGGCATTTTCCATGTGGGAGATATAGCAGGATGTATATTGGTTTTAAGGAACTGTCCCCGACAGTGTGGGCAGAAAAGGTCGTGGCTCCTTGAATGCCGTTCCTGGAGACACTGCGAACAATGAGGGAGATATGTCAAGATGTGTGTTGGTTTTGAGGACGGCTCTCTGGAGAGTCTCAGCAAAGAGGTCACACGGATAATCAGAGCAATTCTCAGAGACACTGAGAACAAGCTCCACAATTCCTCCTGGCACTTTCCCTGTAGGAGATACCGCAAGACGTTTCTGTATATTGGGCACTGCGCTCTGCAGGGTGTTAGCAGAGACTTTCCCGAGACAGTAAAAACCTATGTCAGAGACACTGAGAAGAAGCCCCAACGTTCCCTCCAGGCACTTTCAGTGTGGGTGCCTTCTCCACGTGGTTCCTGGTTTCACTGCAGCTCTGAAGAGAATGTTAGCAAAGAGGTAACCGGGACAGTGCAAACAGTACTCAAAGACAGGGAGAGCAAGCTCTCTCTTGGCACTTTCGCTGTGGGACATACAGCGAGATGTTTGCTGCTTTTGCGTTTGGCTGTTGGGAGATTTACAGCACAAAGCTATCTAGTTGATTTGAAGCAGTTCCGAGAACGTCTAAACATAATCCCCACTTCTCCCTCCTGGCATTTTCCATGTGGGAGATATAGCAGGATGTATATTGGTTTTAAGGAACTGTCCCCGACAGTGTGGGCAGAAAAGGTCGTGGCTCCTTGAATGCCGTTCCTGGAGACACTGCGAACAATGAGGGAGATATGTCAAGATGTGTGTTGGTTTTGAGGACGGCTCTCTGGAGAGTCTTAGCAAAGAGGTCACACGGATAATCAGAGCAATTCTCAGAGACACTGAGAACAAGCTCCACAATTCCTCCTGGCACTTTCCCTGTAGGAGATACCGCAAGACTGTTCTGTATATTGGGCACTGCGCTCTGCAGGGTGTTAGCAGAGACTTTCCCGAGACAGTAAAAACCTATGTCAGAGACACTGAGAAGAAGCCCCAACGTTCCCTCCAGGCACTTTCAGTGTGGGTGCCTTCTCCACGTGGTTCCTGGTTTCACTGCAGCTCTGAAGAGAATGTTAGCAAAGAGGTAACCGGGACAGTGCAAACAGTACTCAAAGACAGGGAGAGCAAGCTCTCTCTTGGCACTTTGGATGTGGGACATACAGCGAGATGTTTGCTGCTTTTGCGTTTGGCTGTTGGGAGATTTACAGCACAAAGCTATCTAGTTGATTTGAAGCAGTTCCGAGAACGTCTAAACATAATCCCCACTTCTCCCTCCTGGCATTTTCCATGTGGGAGATATAGCAGGATGTATATTGGTTTTAAGGAAATGTCCCCGACAGTGTGGGCAGAAAAATTTCTGGCTCCTTGAATGCCGTTTCTGGAGACACTGCGATCAATGAGGGAGATATGTCAAGATGTGTGTTGGTTTTGAGGACGGCTCTCTGGAGAGTCTTAGCAAAGAGGTCACACGGATAATCAGAGCAATTCTCAGAGACACTGAGAACAAGCTCCACAATTCCCTCCTGGCACTTTCCCTGTAGGAGATACCGCAAGACGTTTCTGTATATTGGGCACTGCGCTCTGCAGGGTGTTAGCAGAGACTTTCCCGGGACAGTGAAACCCTATGTCAGAGACACTGAGAAGAAGCCCCAACGTTCCCTCCAGGCACTTTCAGTGTGGGTGCCTTCTCCACGTGGTTCCTGGTTTCACTGCAGCTCTGAAGAGAATGTTAGCAAAGAGGTAACCGGGACAGTGCAAACAGTACTCAAAGACAGGGAGAGCAAGCTCTCTCTTGGCACTTTGGATGTGGGACATACAGCGAGATGTTTGCTGCTTTTGCGTTTGGCTGTTGGGAGATTTACAGCACAAAGCTATCTAGTTGATTTGAAGCAGTTCCGAGAACGTCTAAACATAATCCCCACTTCTCCCTCCTGGCATTTTCCATGTGGGAGATATAGCAGGATGTATATTGGTTTTAAGGAAATGTCCCCGACAGTGTGGGCAGAAAAATTTCTGGCTCCTTGAATGCCGTTCCTGGAGACACTGCGATCAATGAGGGAGATATGTCAAGATGTGTGTTGGTTTTGAGGACGGCTCTCTGGAGAGTCTTAGCAAAGAGGTCACACGGATAATCAGAGCAATTCTCAGAGACACTGAGACCAAGCTCCACAATTCCTCCTGGCACTTTCCCTGTAGGAGATACCGCAAGACGTTTCTGTATATTGGGCACTGCGCTCTGCAGGGTGTTAGCAGAGACTTTCCCGAGACAGTAAAAACCTATGTCAGAGACACTGAGAAGAAGCCCCAACGTTCCCTCCAGGCACTTTCAGTGTGGGTGCCTTCTCCACGTGGTTCCTGGTTTCACTGCAGCTCTGAAGAGAATGTTAGCAAAGAGGTAACCGGGACAGTGCAAACAGTACTCAAAGACAGGGAGAGCAAGCTCTCTCTTGGCACTTTGGATGTGGGACATACAGCGAGATGTTTGCTGCTTTTGCGTTTGGCTGTTGGGAGATTTACAGCACAAAGCTATCTAGTTGATTTGAAGCAGTTCCGAGAACGTCTAAACATAATCCCCACTTCTCCCTCCTGGCACTTTCCATGTGGGAGATACAGCAGGATGTATATTGGTTTTGAGGACAACTCAATGGACAGTGGAGGGAGAAAAATTCCTGGCTCCTTGAATGCCGTTCCTGGAGACACTGCGATCAATGAGGGAGATATGTCAAGATGTGTGTTGGTTTTGAGGACGGCTCTCTGGAGAGTCTTAGCAAAGAGGTCACACGGACAATCAGAGCAATTCTCAGAGACACTGAGAACAAGATCGACAGTTCCCTCCTGGCACTTTCCCTGTAGGAGATACCGCAAGACGTTTCTGTATATTGGGCACTGCGCTCTGCAGGGTGTTAGCAGAGACTTTCCTGGGACAGTGAAACCCTATGTCAGAGACACTGAGAAGAAGCCCCAACGTTCCCTCCAGGCACTTTCAGTGTGGGTGCCTTCTCCACGTGGTTCCTGGTTTCACTGCAGCTCTGAAGAGAATGTTAGCAAAGAGGTAACCGGGACAGTGCAAACAGTACTCAAAGACAGGGAGAGCAAGCTCTACATTACTCTCTTGGCACTTTGGATGTGGGACATACAGCGAGATGTTTGCTGCTTTTGCGTTTGGCTGTTGGGAGATTTACAGCACAAAGCTATCTAGTTGATTTGAAGCAGTTCCGAGAAAGTCTAAACATAATCCCCACTTCTCCCTCCTGGCACTTTCCATGTGGGAGATACAGCAGGATGTATATTGGTTTTGAAGACAACTCAATGGACAGTGGAGGGAGAAAAATTCCTGGCTCCTTGAATGCCGTTCCTGGAGACACTGCGATCAATGAGGGAGATATGTCAAGATGTGTGTTGGTTTTGAGGACGGCTCTCTGGAGAGTCTTAGCAAAGAGGTCACACGGATAATCAGAGCAATTCTCAGAGACACTGAGACCAAGCTCCACAATTCCTCCTGGCACTTTCCCTGTAGGAGATACCGCAAGACGTTTCTGTATATTGGGCACTGCGCTCTGCAGGGTGTTAGCAGAGACTTTCCCGAGACAGTAAAAACCTATGTCAGAGACACTGAGAAGAAGCCCCAACGTTCCCTCCAGGCACTTTCAGTGTGGGTGCCTTCTCCACGTGGTTCCTGCTTTCACTGCAGCTCTGAAGAGAATGTTAGCAAAGAGGTAACCGGGACAGTGCAAACAGTACTCAAAGACAGGGAGAGCAAGCTCTCTCTTGGCACTTTGGATGTGGGACATACAGCGAGATGTTTGCTGCTTTTGCATTTGGCTGTTGGGAGATTTACAGCACAAAGCTATCTAGTTGATTTGAAGCAGTTCCTAGAACGTCTAAACATAATCCCCACTTCTCCCTCCTGGCACTTTCCATGTGGGAGATACAGCAGGATGTATATTGGTTTTGAGGACAACTCAATGGACAGTGGAGGGAGAAAAATTCCTGGCTCCTTGAATGCCGTTCCTGGAGACACTGCGATCAATGAGGGAGATATGTCAAGATGTGTGTTGGTTTTGAGGACGGCTCTCTGGAGAGTCTTAGCAAAGAGGTCACACGGACAATCAGAGCAATTCTCAGAGACACTGAGAACAAGATCGACAGTTCCCTCCTGGCACTTTCCCTGTAGGAGATACCGCAAGACGTTTCTGTATATTGGGCACTGCGCTCTGCAGGGTGTTAGCAGAGACTTTCCCGAGACAGTAAAAACCTATGTCAGAGACACTGAGAAGAAGCCCCAACGTTCCCTCCAGGCACTTTCAGTGTGGGTGCCTTCTCCACGTGGTTCCTGGTTTCACTGCAGCTCTGAAGACAATGTTAGCAAAGAGGTAACCGGGACAGTGCAAACAGTACTCAAAGACAGGGAGAGCAAGCTCTCTCTTGGCACTTTGGATGTGGGACATACAGCGAGATGTTTGCTGCTTTTGCGTTTGGCTGTTGGGAGATTTACAGCACAAAGCTATCTAGTTGATTTGAAGCAGTTCCGAGAACGTCTAAACATAATCCCCACTTCTCCCTCCTGGCATTTTCCATGTGGGAGATATAGCAGGATGTATATTGGTTTTAAGGAAATGTCCCCGACAGTGTGGGCAGAAAAATTTCTGGCTCCTTGAATGCCGTTCCTGGAGACACTGCGATCAATGAGGGAGATATGTCAAGATGTGTGTTGGTTTTGAGGACGGCTCTCTGGAGAGTCTTAGCAAAGAGGTCACACGGATAATCAGAGCAATTCTCAGAGACACTGAGAACAAGCTCCACAATTCCCTCCTGGCACTTTCCCTGTAGGAGATACCGCAAGACGTTTCTGTATATTGGGCACTGCGCTCTGCAGGGTGTTAGCAGAGACTTTCCCGGGACAGTGAAACCCTATGTCAGAGACACTGAGAAGAAGCCCCAACGTTCCCTCCAGGCACTTTCAGTGTGGGTGCCTTCTCCACGTGGTTCCTGGTTTCACTGCAGCTCTGAAGAGAATGTTAGCAAAGAGGTAACCGGGACAGTGCAAACAGTACTCAAAGACAGGGAGAGCAAGCTCTACATTACTCTCTTGGCACTTTGGATGTGGGACATACAGCGAGATGTTTGCTGCTTTTGCGTTTGGCTGTTGGGAGATTTACAGCACAAAGCTATCTAGTTGATTTGAAGCAGTTCCGAGAACGTCTAAACATAATCCCCACTTCTCCCTCCTGGCACTTTCCATGTGGGAGATACAGCAGGATGTATATTGGTTTTGAGGACAACTCAATGGACAGTGGAGGGAGAAAAATTCCTGGCTCCTTGAATGCCGTTCCTGGAGACACTGCGATCAATGAGGGAGATATGTCAAGATGTGTGTTGGTTTTGAGGACGGCTCTCTGGAGAGTCTTATCAAAGAGGTCACACGGACAATCAGAGCAATTCTCAGAGACACTGAGACCAAGCTCCACAATTCCTCCTGGCACTTTCCCTGTAGGAGATACCGCAAGACGTTTCTGTATATTGGGCACTGCGCTCTGCAGGGTGTTAGCAGAGACTTTCCCGGGACAGTTTAACCCTATGTCAGAGACACTGAGAAGAAGCCCCAACGTTCCCTCCAGGCACTTTCAGTGTGGGTGCCTTCTCCACGTGGTTCCTGGTTTCACTGCAGCTCTGAAGAGAATGTTAGCAAAGAGGTAACCGGGACAGTGCAAACAGTACTCAAAGACAGGGAGAGCAAGCTCTACATTACTCTCTTGGCACTTTGGATGTGGGACATACAGCGAGATGTTTGCTGCTTTTGCGTTTGGCTGTTGGGAGATTTACAGCACAAAGCTATCTAGTTGATTTGAAGCAGTTCCGAGAACGTCTAAACATAATCCCCACTTCTCCCTCCTGGCACTTTCCATGTGGGAGATACAGCAGGATGTATATTGGTTTTGAGGACAACTCAATGGACAGTGGAGGGAGAAAAATTCCTGGCTCCTTGAATGCCGTTCCTGGAGACACTGCGATCAATGAGGGAGATATGTCAAGATGTGTGTTGGTTTTGAGGACGGCTCTCTGGAGAGTCTTAGCAAAGAGGTCACACGGACAATCAGAGCAATTCTCAGAGACACTGAGAACAAGATCGACAGTTCCCTCCTGGCACTTTCCCTGTAGGAGATACCGCAAGACGTTTCTGTATATTGGGCACTGCGCTCTGCAGGGTGTTAGCAGAGACTTTCCCGGGACAGTGAAACCCTATGTCAGAGACACTGAGAAGAAGCCCCAACGTTCCCTCCAGGCACTTTCAGTGTGGGTGCCTTCTCCACGTGGTTCCTGGTTTCACTGCAGCTCTGAAGAGAATGTTAGCAAAGAGGTAACCGGGACAGTGCAAACAGTACTCAAAGACAGGGAGAGCAAGCTCTACATTACTCTCTTGGCACTTTGGATGTGGGACATACAGCGAGATGTTTGCTGCTTTTGCGTTTGGCTGTTGGGAGATTTACAGCACAAAGCTATCTAGTTGATTTGAAGCAGTTCCGAGAACGTATAAACATAATCCCCACTTCTCCCTCCTGGCATTTTCCATGTGGGAGATATAGCAGGATGTATATTGGTTTTAAGGAACTGTCCCCGACAGTGTGGGCAGAAAAGGTCGTGGCTCCTTGAATGCCGTTCCTGGAGACACTGCGAACAATGAGGGAGATATGTCAAGATGTGTGTTGGTTTTGAGGACGGCTCTCTGGAGAGTCTTAGCAAAGAGGTCACACGGATAATCAGAGCAATTCTCAGAGACACTGAGACCAAGCTCCACAATACCTCCTGGCACTTTCCCTGTAGGAGATACCGCAAGACGTTTCTGTATATTGGGCACTGCGCTCTGCAGGGTGTTAGCAGAGACTTTCCCGGGACAGTTTAACCCTATGTCAGAGACACTGAGAAGAAGCCCCAACGTTCCCTCCAGGCACTTTCAGTGTGGGTGCCTTCTCCACGTGGTTCCTGGTTTCACTGCAGCTCTGAAGAGAATGTTAGCAAAGAGGTAACCGGGACAGTGCAAACAGTACTCAAAGACAGGGAGAGCAAGCTCTACATTACTCTCTTGGCACTTTGGATGTGGGACATACAGCGAGATGTTTGCTGCTTTTGCGTTTGGCTGTTGGGAGATTTACAGCACAAAGCTATCTAGTTGATTTGAAGCAGTTCCGAGAAAGTCTAAACATAATCCCCACTTCTCCCTCCTGGCATTTTCCATGTGGGAGATATAGCAGGATGTATATTGGTTTTAAGGAACTGTCCCCGACAGTGTGGGCAGAAAAGGTCGTGGCTCCTTGAATGCCGTTCCTGGAGACACTGCGAACAATGAGGGAGATATGTCAAGATGTGTGTTGGTTTTGAGGACGGCTCTCTGGAGAGTCTTAGCAAAGAGGTCACACGGATAATCAGAGCAATTCTCAGAGACACTGAGAACAAGCTCCACAATTCCCTCCTGGCACTTTCCCTGTAGGAGATACCGCAAGACGTTTCTGTATATTGGGCACTGCGCTCTGCAGGGTGTTAGCAGAGACTTTCCCGGGACAGTGAAACCCTATGTCAGAGACACTGAGAAGAAGCCCCAACGTTCCCTCCAGGCACTTTCAGTGTGGGTGCCTTCTCCACGTGGTTCCTGGTTTCACTG